>NC_133386.1:169648645-169896145 GCF_047511655.1 Castor canadensis
AATAGGATCAAATTCTACATACAAAGACATAGCTCGGTTTTTTATTCAATATGTATGGGCACATTTTCATGATGATGAATGTTGAATTTTTTGCACACATGCATTAAAGTTTTTAAGTCCCTTCCAATCGACATCTTGGTTGCAATTTTCACTATATATTAACTTTTAATCTGACTATTTATGGAATTTTATGTGCCTGTCACAAAAACAGGGGTTTCATCTAATTCTTCAGTATTCAATGAATAATAGTGATTCTTAAGTGGTAATCAAAAAATAAGATTTTCTTTGCAAGTGTATAGTTAGGCAATTCAAACAGTATTCCACTGGGTGTGAATTTGATGTAGGAATACCTAGATTGACCAAATCAAATGCAGGATCATTTCTTAACTTCACAACATATTTAAGGAGCCAAGACTCACTTGATCATTGGCTTTCTGGAAGGCTAAGAGTGGGAGGTGAGGAGAAATGTCTTTGCAATATAATGATTCATTTTATTTTTTTATTTTCAGAACTGGGGTTTGAACTCAGGGCCTTCATTTAACTTCTCTGCCACCTCCAGCCCTTTTTGCTTTAGGTTATTTTTCATATAGAGTCTTGCTCTTTTTTGCCCAGGACCAGCCTCAAACAGTGATCCTCTTACCTATACCTCCCGAATAGCTGGGATTACAGGGATGCCCCACAACATATGGCTTGTTCTTTGAGGTAGGATCTCAATAACTATTTGACCTGGCTGGCTTCAAATCTCCATCCTCCTATCGCCACTTCCAAAGTAGCTGGGATTACTGGCATGAGGCATTATACCCAGCTAAGTCTTCATTTTAGGTTGATTAATTGATTTGTCTTTTTTTCTGTGGTGCTGGGAACAGATCTCAGGACCTTACCACTAAGCTGCATGCCCACCTCCACTAATGCTCCATTTTAGGATCGCCTTGCTCTGTTATGGGGGCAGGATGCCGCAGATCACAGCTTCCACCATGTGACTGACAAGTGGAACAGGCAGGGGTGTGGGTCCCCATGCAGAATTCCAGGTGCCCAGGAGTGACAAGTGAGTGGGATGGGTGGGAGGATGCTGCCTGTCAGAAGCCCCCACGTGCCTGGGCGCAAAGAAGGAGCCTTAACAAATAACTCTCCAGCAAAGCAGTGTGAGCCAAAGCCTGACCATCTCAGTGCTACCTTGGCCTCTGTCTGCAAGCTGGCCAGTGCACTCAGACCCAGTCCACCCTCCAACCTGACCTTCCCCTTAGTTACAAGCCTGAGCTGTCCAGAAAGCTATTTTCTGTTTCTTTTCAGCTGTAGCAACCTGCTCTCTTAAATAGCTTCTTTATCTGGTGGGGTAATTACAGCCTGTGACTAACAGCTGCAGTTCATAAACATGAGTTTTACCGTTTGGGTCAGTAGTTCTGGGTCTTTGCAGAATGGCAACTCCCCCGGCTGCTCTCCACAGCCAGAGCCAGACAGGCCTCTCTCCTTCAGCACCACTGGCTCTCCAGGGCGCAGCTTACTGCGGACCAGTTCCATTCTCCCCTTCTGAAAGAGGTCACATTTTTTGTTAAAATTGCAAGTCAAATAGCAAAACAGATTTCTGGATGTTGGGATTATTAGCGATATTAATTCTCCCTTTAAGTTCAATGTTCCAAATGGTCTATGATGGGCATGTGTTTCTTCTACATTTCAGGGAAATGCATTTTAAAAAACAAATTCAAAACTGTGAAACTTTTAGAAGAAAATGTAAGAGGAAACAATTGAAGGATCCAAGCTTGAAAAAGAATTCTGAGAAGTACTTCGTAGCACATTATGAAAAGGACATCAGGAAATCCACTTAAATTTGCTAAGAAAGTTAAAAAGTGGGGGATGGACAGAGGGAAGATAAAGAAAAAGCAATCGAGGGGGTGGCTATGACCAAAGTATATTATATGGATAACGGAAATACCACAATGAAATCCCTCACTTTGTACAATGAATATACAGTAATAAAAAATGTTTCAAAGGAATCTCTTACTCTATTTAAGTTCTAGTTATATTTTAGCATATCTGTTTGTCTTTAATCATATTTAAGTGTCTAATTTTATTAAAAGCCTTTTCTTATCTACCAAAAAGGAGTTATTAGGCAACATCGAAAGTACAATCTGTTTTTAAAAAAATAGGATAGGTAATTAGACTCCATCAAAATTTTTAAAACTTTCGCTCTAGGAGGGTCCTTATTAAGAGGATAAGGAAATAAGCTATAAACTGAGAGAAAATGTCTGCAAACCACATGTTCCAACAAGGACTCACAGCAACATGTAGAAAGAACTCCCCAAATTTGGCAGTGAAAACGATCAAATCAGAAATGGACAAAAGATGGGAAGACATTTCACTGAAGAGTAAATACAGGTAACAAATAGGTACAAAGGTATTCAACATCTTTTTCCCTAATGAGGAAATGCCAGTTAACACCACAAGATATCCCTGCACTCCCATTAGAACAGTTGGTGTGAACACTAGTTACACCCAGAGGCTTAGGCAGGAGGATCAGGAATCCAAGGTCAGCCTGGGCTGCCTAGTGAGACTCTGTCTCCAACAAAACAAAACAAACAAATAAAAACTAGTGATGGCAAGGATGAAGAGACTCTGGATCACTTTTACATAACTGGTGGGAGGGTAAAATGGTACTGTCACTCTGGAAGTTAGTTTGGTAGTCTCTAAAATTAAACAGCCAGGTGCTGGTGGTTCACACCTATAATCCTAACTACTTGGTAGGCTGTGATCAGGAAGATCATGGTTCGAGGCCAGCCCGGTGAATAGTTCATGAGACCCCCATTTCCAAAATAACCAGGGCAAATGGTCTGAAGATGTGGATCAAGTGGTAGAGTGTCTGCTTTGCAAGTGTAACACTCTGAGTCACCAGTCCTACCAAAAACAAAACAAAACAAATAAAAACTAAACACATATATGCCATTCAGCAATTGTATTCTCTTCATTTATCCCAGAGAAATAAAACTTCCATCCACATAAACACCTATACATGGATGTTTATAGCAGCTTTATTTGTGAAAGTACAAATCCAGCAACAATCAAACAACCTTCAAAAGATGAAGGGACAAGCTGTGGGACATCCATACCGTTGACTCCTCTTCAGCAATAAAAATAGATACTTATTGTCATAGGTAACAACCTGGAGGCATCACACTGAGTGAAGAAAGCTGATTCGAAAGGTCACACACTTTATGATTCTATTTATGTAACAGTCTCAAAACAACAAACTTACACAGATGGAGGACAAATGAGCAGTTGAAGGGTGAGGATTGGTGGGAGGAGCATGGGTGCTACATAGAGTGTTAGCATGAGGATCAGACGTCTTTATTGCAGTAGTCTTTACACAAATCTACATGTGGTAGAATGGCAGAAAACTATGCATACACATTGGTTGCACTAATGTCAACTTCCTGGTTTCCGTTTGCACCATAGTTATGTAAAACTGTAACCATTACAGGGAAATGGAGGGTGTGTCGACCCCTCTGTACTATCTTTGCAACTTCTGCTGAATCTATAATTAATTCAAAGAAAAAAAAGCTTCAAGAAATCAATCTGTGCTTATGTAGAAAAGTATAGAGTATGTAGAAAAATATAAAGATGGCTCATTCAAAAATTTATAAGCTTTTGATATTTTTAGCATGTTGGGATATATTGCCTAATTTTTTTTGTTTTTTTCTGAGATAAAGTTCGCCTAACATAAAACATTATTTTAAGTATTTTTACGTGAACGATTCAGCAGTGGTTTTGGTATACTCCCAATGCTGTGCAGCCATCACCAAATCCAGAACATTTTTATCACGCCACAAAGAAACCTTGTTACCAGTCACTGCTCCTTCTCTTCTCCCCTTTACTCCTGCCAACCACAGATCTCATGTCTGTCTCTATGCTCATTCTGAACATTTAATGTAAGCGGGTCATACAACATATGTGTCTGCTTCTTTCATTAGCATATTATTTTCAAGGTTCATCCGTGTTGTAGTGTGTGTCAATATGCTATTCCTTCTTATGGCTACTTGATATTTCATGCACAGATATGCTTAATTTTTATTTTTAATAACATTTTTCTTCATTCCCTTCCTACAGGATCTCTTTTACATCTGATTAGTTTAGTGAATTCTCTTCAGCCTGCATTGGTGACCTGTGACCTCTCACCAGTCACACCAATGGTGACATATGTGGGCACCTGGAGCCCCTAGCTTCAGTTCTCCCACCACTCAGCATCACCTGCTGGAGTCCAGATGCCAAATCAGGGGGGTCGTTATCTGAGATCCACAGAATCTGTATTCACGTGGTTCATCACGGACAGCCATCTGGTAGACTGGATGTTGTGTGTGTGTGTGTGTGTGTGTTGTGTGGTGTGTGTGTGTGTCAGAGTGGGGGGCTAGCCTCATGTCTGTGAGCAGCAGAACAATTTTAGTGGCCTCCTGTTCACAGACTTGACTCTAACCTCTAGAATAATAAGCACTAACTAGCTTTCCCAAAGTCACATTTTTCTAACCTCTTTGCCTTGAATGTCCTTCCCCACACCATCCTCCTGAGTCCAGAGATGCCCTAAGGATGCCAGCCGTCCTTCCCTTCCCCAGCACCAGAGCTGGGTGGAGGTGACTGTCTGCAACCTGCTGGCATCTTAGTGGATGTAAAAGACCTTATGATGTGTCAGGCACTGCATTTTGTCACCCCACTTAAATTCCCACAGCAACCCTATCAGAGTGTCATGATTAAAGCAATCCAAACAGACTATGATCATCCAGCAAATGATAGCTCTTAGCCTGGACCATGAGTACAGTTCCATTAGCAACCCCAATCAATGTCCCTGAAGGGCTTCTTCCCTTTGAGATGCTCTGAAGTTGCCTTTTGAGATGAGAGGTAAAGGAAGAATGGTAAAGCCTAACTGTCCTGGGTGGACCTCACAGTGCTCAAGGCGACTTGTGACTTGCATTGAGAACATTATTGCTGGTATAGGACCCATGCCTAGCTTTATAGCTCTGAGTCCCCAGTGAAAATCTTAGATTCTCAAGGCCTTCAGGAGAGCTTTTCCAGAATTCTTGAGTACAAGGAATGCCTGACATAGGGAGAAAATTCCACACATAGGGAGAAAATTCCACACACAGGACTGGTGTCCAAGAACCGTCAGGATTTTTATTAACCTCCATAAAGAATCATATGTCTTTAGGATTATGGAGCTGTATTGTAATTTGGTTTCATCCACACCCTTTATCTCATGCACTAGTAAAGAGTACCGTTCTCCATGTCACAAAGAGTTGAACTCTGACAGAAACTGGAGAAACTGGAACTCCCAGTCACACAGCAATGTAGTAATAAAAGCCTGTAACCCAAGACTGCTGACTTTAGTCTACTTCCCTACCATCTGAGCCAGAAGAAAAAATTTTAAAATCTTCCCAGATCATTTCTTTCTGTTACAAGGCCAGTGCGTCACTTCCCCGAAGATAATTCTACCCACAGACTAATGCAGAACTCTCTGAAGCACGTGTTCTCATGAACTAGAGCTTCTGCCGGGGTGGGGAGGGAGGATTCAGTGTAGGTTTTGGGTCCTGACCTGGTGAAAAAACTTAATCAAATAATCCTGCTGATTCAGAGTGACTAGGGAATGGTTTTTCTCAACTCTCTAATGTTTCTGTTCATGTTTGTTGAATGAATGAATCCATGGAATGTTGAAATAAAATACCAGTGATTCTATGGAATTTTCTCAAAAAAATTTCCCATAGTGCCTCAAGGTCATAGCAAGTATGAATGACCACTCTAGAGGATTCAAATGATTGAGAACAGGGGTTAGCGTTCTGCCCTTTAGCATATTTTTGGTAATTCATTGACCCTAATACAGAAGTTGAGAAGTTGGCTCTTCTCTCTTTCTTTCTCTCTCTCTCTCCCCCTCTCCATAAGTCCCTCATATCCATTTGCTTATCTTCATTATCCCTTTCTATACAAATGTCTTGACGGATGCACCCACACAAGTCTACTTCTCTGAGCTTTTGTTGGCAAAACATCAGTTACACCACTATTAGGACCACCACAGGGGATTATGGATTATTCCCTGAATTCTCTGCCAAGGAGACTGAAGACATGCCACGGGCTGCTCGGAGGACAATTGGTTAAGGCTGTGGGGCAGAAACCAGCCAACCAACTCAACTGGCAATAAGACACAGAACAACCTGGGATTTAGGTTCAAAATAGTGAAAGACATTAAAAATTTGTTTTTAATTCAATGACCTGTTACTGTTTAAATTATTACATTTTTAGAATAAGCAATGAATTTAAACACACTGAATAGTAACTACAGAAAGACACTTAGGAAAGTAAATAATTGTAGATGAAACAACTTTTGAACTTACCGCTTTTCAACTTAAGCTTAGTGTTTTTAAATTTTTCACTTATTTTTAAAGACACAAATCAAGATTTTTCTACATTTAGGTTAATACTGCTGGCTCATGTTCAACAGTCTTAGTTCTCTTGAGACTAGTATTCTTTGCTTTTTTTTTCAAGAACTTATTAACACCATTTTCTTGTGATTATTTAAGCCGTTTTCTTGTGTAATATTTGTGTGGAATAATACACAGCCCCTGGTCCTGGGGAGACTAAATTCCGAGATGTTTTCTCATCTTCACTGTCATCTCCCTTCTAACGATGCCTCCAGTCTGAGTGTTATAAATCAGAGTCCTAGCCCATAATATGGTTTTTACACATCCATTAATGACCTTTCCTTAGTTCTGTTCCAGATGTACATACAGTTCAATTTTCCCAACCTCTCAAAACTCCTGTGGTGTTTGTTTTCTCTAAGCTGGTTTTCCTTAGGATCTTTAGCGCCTGTGTGGCACAGCAGGGCTGAACCAAGAAGGAGCTGCAGCTCCCGCTCCCTACACTGGGCTCGGTGGCCAGTTTTGTTATGTTCCCTTTTCCCCAAATTTGCTCTACACCAATTATCCCTGGATTGTTTTTACCACAGTAATAAATCATCATTATCCTCTGAAGCACTATTTTTGATAATTAAATAACAGAGCATGTCTCTACATTCACAGGGAGTTGCTTAAATCAACTATGGCATATCTAGACAATGGGACTCTTCCCCCCACAAAAAATGAATGTGGTCTGAATGAGCAGATATCTATGATGCACTGTTAAGTTAAAGCAAAACAAACAAAAAAGAAATAAGTTGCAGAAAAATGTCATGTGACCTCATTTAAAAATACAAAGGTGAATCTACATAACATGTATCAGAATATACATACATACATACTCATACACATACACAGATGTAAGTTGTATGTGAATGAAAAAAATCTCAGGAGAAACTAACACTAGCAAGCGTTAGTGTGGCAAGTGAGGAGGGGAAGGAGCAGAGGTAAGGAATGTCACAAATTCTATAATGCTATTTTGTTTGGATTTTTTGGTTGCACTGGGGTTTGAACTCAGGGTCTCGCACTTGCTAGGCAGGCGCTTTACCACTGGAGCCACTCCACCAGCCCTTTTGTGATGGGTTTTTTCAAGATAGGGTCTCACAAACTATTGCCCCCTCTGGCTTCTAACCCTGATCCTCCTGATCTCTGCCTCCTGAGTAGCTAGGTTTGTAGGCGTGAGTCCCCACTGTCTGACAATGCTGTTTTAAACAAGAATAGAACACCTTTTGAAGTGAGTGAATGAATAGATGAACAGAAGCTAATAATTATTTTCCTACACATTTCAAGTCTAGAACTGCACAGCTAGTGAGTTTTCATTCATTTCGTTGATACATTTATCCCCCCTTCCCCTTTTTACAGTTTTAGGAAATTAAGACCCCCACAGTGACAAGTGCATCTTCTGCATCCATGACTTGTCTAGGTTCTTCAACTTCCAGGGATAATGAGCTACTCCAATTACTTACAACTTCCAGGCCCCCTGCCAGCCTCAGAACTATTGTGCTTGTCTTTTGTAAACAGTGTGGCTAAAAGCATTCCCTGCAGAGCTCTGAAGCACTCCTGCCCTGGGCAGGGTGTTAGCAGGATTTCCTTGGACTCTGGAGAGTGTATTTCATGTAAGCTCATCACACACCATTCCTAAAAATCTTGGTCACATGAAAGGTAGACTTGGCACTGGAAATTAATCTATTAGTTCGTGGAAGGAAACCAGAAGTATGATTCTAATCTTATAGACTGGGAAATGGAGGCACCAAAGGTTGGTCAGGCATGCCCGGGTTACTGGCAGGTTAAACATGATGAAGTAGTGTATGGATGTATTGGAATAAAAAATTGGATTCCCAAGTTCAAGTTCTTGCTGTGTTATACACCATATTACAGTTTTGTTTTGTTTTAAAAGCGCTAGGATTTGAACCCAGGGCCTCATACTCCCTAGGCCGGCACTCTACCACTTGAGCCAGCCCCCCACCCCCATGCCTGCCCTCTACTCTTTTTTTTTTTTTGAGCAGACTTTTTTAATTCCTTAACCTCAAATTTCCCTGTATGTAAATAATTAATATAATATCTGTTTCCTAGAACAGTGCTATTACACAGAGCATATAAAAATTTGCATATTGTAAAGTACTGTCTATTCAATAACAAGACCAACAAACAGGAAATTAAGTATTGATAGTCATTACACTGTTGCTGGTTACACAACTAGAATTATGCTAGTTAATTTTCTTATGCCCCAAACAAAAATATTTTCGTATCTTTCAATCATCTTAGAAACCATCTTTTTACTCGTCTTTTTAGACTTGTTCTTCATGATCAATCTTAATTTTTCTGTATCCTAGGTATTTCTGCAAGCAGGTTTAAAATGAGACACAAAAGTATCAGTTCCATGCAGAAGGCAAAAATACTTTAAGAATGCCATGCCAAATTGAAAGCAGATTAAAGTTGTTTGAAATGCTTCAAAGAGAAAAAAAATCTAATCCTCCAAGACTTCCTTTAAATCCATATTCCTTAATTTCAGAAAATTTCCCAAGTCTTTTAAAGGGCCCAAATATCATTTTACAGTTTGGAAGTAGTAATGGAGAACATTTCCAAAAAAAAAAAAAAAAACACCATTTTAGAACATTCTTCCTTCCTTAAAGGGCTCAGTAAGGCTATGTCTCCTGCAAAGTGACTGACCCAAGTGGACGGACGATGGTCCTCCTGTCTTGGGAGGTGGGAGAAGGAGTCAGCTCTCCCCAGGGCTCCGAGCTGTAGTTCATGGCTAACGACCACCTGGAGAATTCCTTAAAACAGCGGAGTCAGGCATTTTCCCTGTTATTTCTGGGCGAGATTCTCAGGTCTGTCATTGTGTGGAAGGACGCCCAGTCCCTCCACTATGCAACACTGAAGGAAAGAAAGTTTCCAAATGAGAAGAAAAACAAGGCTGGTTACAAGACAGGGAAGTGGGACAGAAAACAGTTCTTATGATGCTACCTCCATCTGCTCAGAGGCAGACTGTCTTCTCCATCCTTCTGTTGCTGTGTATGAAAATACATATAACTCCCAGCCCCAGTGGTTACAATTAATAGGTCCCAAGGTGCTGGACACTGTGCCAAAACCCCTACATGCAGTATCTCTCTTTAAATCTTGCCAACAGCCTTGAGGGAGACACTATGTATTATTAATTCTGTTTTACAGATGAGAAAGTCAGTAGCTACCAGCTACTTGGTGGTTGATCAGGATTCGAACCCATACTTGTTTTTTATTTTTGTTTTTGTTTCCTACTCTGCAGCCCAGGCTGGCCTCCAACTTGGAATCCTCCTGCTTCAGCCTCCCGAGTGCTGAGATTATAGGTGTGTACCACCATGCTTGACTTTCAGGTCTTTCTCACTCTGAAATCTGTGCTTACCCAGAATGCGTCATCGATGAAATTCAGTCCCTAGGCAGTGCTGGGGAGGCCTGTCTGAACACTTTGGTTGTAGCTCGGTTGTAGGATTGGGTTGTCCCAGCTAAATGGTTCTATGCATGTTCTCATTTGATGGTTCCCAGCAGGCTTGAGTGAGGTAAACTGCCCTGACCTTGGGAACACTTTCCATCTTCTCCATTGCTTTCTTCTCCTTTTTCTCCTGCTTCCTTCCTCCACAACTGCCTCCTGCTTTGCCTTTAGCCTGGCCTAAAATGCAAACTATATAGGCAAGGAACATGGGAATATATTTTAGTTGTCTTCTGTATTAGTTTGTGAAGATACAAGTGTCCCTCTGCTCACTGCCTTTGGGACATCTCCCTGTACACACAGTGCCAAAGCAGTGACCTCAGACCACAACTTGCACACTGATTACCAGTAATCCTGCTCCAGAGGTGAAAGAGTGTCCTTTCTTTAAAAAAAAAAAAAAGGGTGGGGGAGATAAAAATAGTGAAGAAACAACACTTTCTTTAGTTCTCTGAAAGGTTGGCACCCTTCCAGGATAGACTTATGTACTTTTTGTACTTGGAGGAAAAAAAGAGATGGGATTTGGTCCAAGAATGGTCCTACAAATGAGAGAAATATAGAGCAGGCAGCTGGAGCAGAGCGGCCAAGTGGTACCACCAGCTGCAGGCCCATTAATTAACGTACCCTGGTATGCAGCGGTTCCCGTGACCTTGATTCTTGTTGAATTCACAGAGATAATTTTTACAGAGCCTCTACTTTCCTCACTGCGGTGTATTTATCCAAGGAGTACCTTGCATATTTCCCCTCATCTGTCTAAGTAGTAATTTATTCTAATTGCAAAGAGATATAGTAAAAAGCCTGATTGAGCACTTGGCAGTTTATAGAGATTTATTTCTGGGGCTTAAGGGGGTTTTTAGAGTGTGTGACTAGAGTTGGGCTGAGGGGAGCCGAAAAGGAGCCCAAGAGAAAATGTAGATTTAATGGATCTATAAAATGACCCCACTGTAGATAAATGCTGGTTCCAAAGGAGTTGAAACAGCCTGACCCAAACATGGATCTGTGACAGCCAGTCTGACGTGAGGTGTCTGAAGCCTTGCATATTTCTCTTTGGGTTTTCAGGTTTCCATGTGAAATTTGTTATTCCCCAGGTCAGGGGAGGGTGTGGAATCTGTTTTCCAGAGGGAAGAAAGCATATTTAACCACATATTTCTAAGGACTAACAGCTATGAAATAAGGCAAAGAAGCCCTCCAGCACCTGCCCTAAAAATCACTGCCTTCTCTTGCACCCCCTGAAAGCTGAATTCTGAACTTTAAGCCTCAGATTCTGGAAGGTGGCTGGTGAGAGCCTCTTTGCCCCATGGTTTGTAAACAAGAATAGGGAGTCACCGCAGGCACATTGTCCAGCTGATAAGAAGACAGACGGACACTCCAACCCTAACAGGCCTTCTGTTCAAAACAGGCTTTGCAAGCACACCCTACTGAACTTTCCCCCGAAAACCTTCTAGGCTTTTGATCCCAGGAGTGACATTCGTCTTTTTTGCAGCTGCTTTGCAAGTTCTGCTGAGGATGAATTTTAGGCCTTCCAACTGTTAAATTGGTTATATTGTAAATCTAATCACAGTACTAAAATGGAGACATTTGTTCTGGAGGGAGAGGCAAAACAAGAGAGGGTCCCGAAGTAGATACAAGTGATGCACAGAGTAAATGCACCAGCTTCTTTGGCCACAGGTTACTTGGAGTTTTAGAGAGCACCTGGTGGTGTTCCTTCACTTTCAATTTTTTTTCTGGAATTGGCATACAGAGACCTAGAGAAAACTTAAACTTTTTGATTGTGGCATAGTATAACTCTCACACAGAAAAACACAGCTTAACAAGTTGAGAATTGAGGTAGCACCCATGTCAAATAATATAGTAATGAAAGCTCTCTTACCAAAATATCTCTCGTGCTCCAAGAGAAAATTGTTATCAGGGATTAGACAGGAATCACTTCTTTGCTTTAAAACAAAACTCCAATTGTTCGGCATCTAAATGTGCATCTATAAAGAATGTAGTCCCATCTGTTTTTTAAACTTTTTTTCAGTATTGGGGTTTGAAATCAGGACCTCACACTTGCTAGGCAGGTGCTCTTACCACTTGAGCCACTCCACTCGTCCAGTTTTTGTGTGGGCTATTTTCGAGATAGGGTTTTTTGTACTATTTGCCTGAAGCTGGCTTTGGACCTCAATCCTCCTGATCCCTGCCTCCCGAGTAGCTAGGATTACAGGTGTGCGCCACTGGCACTTGGCTCGTTTTGAACTTTATATAGATGGAGCTAATGGACTGTTCTTCTGTGTCTGGCTTCGTTTGCTCACCTTGTACTCGTGAGAACCATGCCTTGTATGTAACTGTGGATCATAGTCACTTCAGCACAGTGCTTTTTATTCATCCATGCACTGCTGATGGACCTTTGGCTTATTTTCCAGCTTGGGGATGTGGCTAATCCAGCTGAGAGAAGAATTCTTGTGCAGGTACACAGACGGACATAATGAGATTTTGCTCAACCTGGCATGCAATCCTATTTCAACACAGTGTGAAACAAGGCTAGTCCTAAGTTTAAAGGCAAAACCAACAACATTGGTCCCTTGGTCACTAATTCAATAAACACAAACCAAACTTCTATTGCATGAATAGCAAGTATGTGACACAGGCTGCATCCCCTCTCTTTGTCCTCAGAGCAGACATTACTAGTCATAAGGGAGCTCTTTTCTGTTGGGGCCAGATGTGACTTCAAGTCCTTTGCCATACAGTCCTCTTCCAGGCAGTCACTCCAGAGACTGGTGGTGTGTGGGTAATTTTATGTATCAAATTGGCTAAAACATAGTACCCAGATATAAGGTTAAACATTATTCCAGATGTTTCTTTGAAGGCATTTTTAAAATGAGATTAACATTTAAATTAGTAGACTTTGAGTAAAGCGAAAAACCTTCCATGATGTGGGTGTGTCTCCTCCAGTTAGTTGGAGGTCTTGATAGAAAAAAGACTGACCTCCCCTAAGAAAAGGGGAATTCTGCTACTAGATAACCTTGGACTTAAACTACCTGGGTTTCCAGCCTGTGGTCTACCCTGCAGAGTTTGGATTTACCAGTCTCCACAGCCATGTGAGCCAAAAATTAAACTCCCTCTCTCTCTCATTGGTTCTGTTTCTCTAAAGGACCTGACTACTAGTACATACTATTTGCATAGCCTCATCTGGTAGTACAAGAGGGGAAACTTTCTCGTTTACATAAAGGAGAGATGCATTTAACCTTCAATATTAACCTTCTCAGTCTCAATTCATTATAGCACTGTCTATGTGTCTGAGATGTTTTCTGTGTTAGATTTCTCATCTCTGTGACAGAATGTCTGACATAACTTAAAAGGAGGAAAGATATGTTTTGCTCATGGTTTCAGAGGCTTCAGACCTGAAGAAGGAGGTAGGGAGTGGTACAGCAGCTGACATAATAGCAGACAGGAAGCAAAGCAAAGCAAAGCAGTAGTAGGAAGAGGTCAGGGCAAGGTACAGTGCCCAAGGACGTGTCCAGTGGCTTACTTGCCACAGTTCCACCACCTCCCCATAGTCTGTTCAATTTTTGAATCCATCAATGATTAAACCGTTCATTAGGTCAGGGCCCTAATCTAATCGCCTCTGGGAACAGCCTCACAGACACACACTGAGGTGTGCTTTACTCACCTCCTAGGTATTTCTCAATCCGATCAAGGTGGCTATCAGGATTAACCATCACACTTTCCAAAATAAAAATCCTCTGGTATGCACACAGTTTTCCCCCAATTTCTGGGGTTATACACTCTCAGCCAAGGAGAGCTTGCTATGCCTTGAATATGGCTGGCCCTTAAAGGTTCATGTGTGGGAGGCTTGGTCCTCAGTATTAAGGTGGTGGGACCTTTAAGAGGTGGGGCCCAGTGGGAGGTCTCTAAGTCAATTATAGGTGTGGAAATCCCAGGCTCTCTGGCTTCCTGTTTTGGTGATGTGATCTTGCTCTCTTGCAGGGGTTCCTACCATTCACCATGAGGTCCCCAACAGGGCCAAGCTGATACTGACATCATGTCCTTGACTCTCCAGAACTGTGAGCTAAATAAACCTCTTTACTTTCTAAACTTAGCCTGCCTCAGATGTTTTATTTTAGCAATGCAACATGAACTAATACAAAGATACAACAAAAAAGAACTACAGTGGCCGTTCTCACCCAATGAGCATCAGAGTACAGTACTGCAGCTGCTTCCAGCCAATGAGTTAAGCTCTTTATTATAGTACATGAGTTGAATGTGTTCAGTGATCTACATTGTTTATTTGGCTCTGGCCTCTCTTTTCTGCCATGATGTTTTTGTTCTGGCAAACAGTGTTGACAAAACTAGTTGACTAAAAAGATGTGGGTGGTAATAACGGAGATACTACACAGAAATCAAAGGAGGGGTGTATGTGTGTGTGTGTGTGTGTAGGCTGGAAGTTAGAATGCAGGCTTTCCAGAGATTATAGGTCTTCCAAGGCACTGGATGAAGAAGCAGAGGGTCTAGCTCAGCAGAAAAATGGAGAGAGGTGAGAGTCCTCTACGTTCTGTAGGGCTTCAGCTCAGAAGGATTGACCAACAATTGTATGAACAGAAGCTAGAAAAAATTATGGCGGGAGAATGGAAAAGTCACTGTGGTATACCAATCTTGGGTCATAACTCCATGATGACTGTGCCAGGCAGGCTGCCACTAAATACAGTGTTATGATGACCAGGCTTCTGCTCTGTCTCTGTGGCTGTGTTTCTGTCTTCTGCCTTTGCAGTTTCTCTACCACACTTCCCTCTCCTCAGGTCAGCCTCTTCTGGAAGGCTCATGATTCCTGCTGTGCCATAACTTGAGTTTTGGCTTGGCTTTGAGTTGTTGTGCTAGGCTTTGTTGATGTCCTGCCCAGATCCTCTGGTTCACCTGCAATAGTGGTAGAAAGTTTCTGGTAGTTGGCAACTCAAGCGTGTCTCTCTGCTTCTCTGCCAGCTTTCTTCTCCATCTTGGAAGATTGCTGGGCTGCACACAGGTATAGCAACAACCAGTGAGGTCAGGAATCATTGGGTGTGTGCCTTAGTCTCCCTGCTTCCCAGTGGGACAGTTCTGAGGTGGACCTCCATGGTTTCTCAGAGACTCCCAAAGGTAAGGCACAATTTCCCAAGGTAGCAACTTGTTCATAATACATCTCTTATTCACTTTTCTCCTTCTCTGCCTCACTCATCCCATCCTCACTGATGCTTTCTGGGACTACTTCCAAACAAGCTTTCTCCATCCACATCTTTGTCTTAAGGTCAGCTTTTGGAGGTCACAGTTTTGTGTGACTTTCCATTGGCCACACTTTCTGGTACCTAGTTTCTAAGACTCTCAGCTCAGACTTTTATGTGGAAATCTGACTTGTCCAGATCAAGGGTCACAGGTACAGCTGTGGTTAACACAGCTGTTCCCTGGAAGGTGGGCTTAGTGATACATGGAACATGATTGACATTTTCTGACTTCTCTGTAACAGGTGTTGCACTGGAAAATGGCACACACAGAGAATAAAATCTACTTCCTGCCCTTGTTGGGAAATAGACTTATAATACTCATGCTATGAAAAGATGAGTTCATACAACACTTACATACTTCGTACAAGTGTTAGAGAAGCAGAAGAACCAGAGGTTAGGGTGTTGAAGGGTGGGTAGGAGCGCAGCAGGAGAAAGGGTGCAGAAAGGACTTTCTAGGTGGAGGAACAGTATGGAAAAGGCATAAACAGGTGAGAAAACACCTACCATACCTTGGCTTCCTGGCTGAGTCTTAGCCCAGCATTTTCTCTTTGTGTTTGGCCTTCTCCCAAGGAAGTACAGGGAGGCACAAAGAGAGAACCTCAGATAGTCTGGACTCAAACTTCCTATTCTTATTTCCCTACTCACTGGGGAAGGTGGTCACGTGTTTTGAAGCCAAGGAAACTAGTACTTTACAGCAAAGGTAGAAAGGATTCAGAGGAGGATAGAAAATGAAAGATGGACGCACAGAGCCTGTAGTAAGAAGTCATTTATACACAGCAATTGCTTTTGGAGCAAATTTTGACTTGCAGTCAAGACAGGCCAGTGCTTCAAATTCCTGGGATTCTTCTTTTTCTGAAAATCCAAATTACCTCTGTCATTTGAAGACCTGCAAAGACTTGCCTTCATGTGGAAGAGACCTAAGGCTAATATTCAAAATATTTAGCCAGTGTATTGTAGACATCTGACCAATGAGAAGCAACATAGTCTGGAGACATTGGGGTTGGTCAGGCCAAGGGTGTACAGGCCACATCTCAAACTTGTCTTAAACACTACTAAACCCAACCCCTTGTTTTGCCGAAGAGAGCCCAGTTTTCCTGAGTTGATCTCCAGCCCTTTCCCCTGTGGAAGATGGCCTTTAAGTCTGTGTAAGACCCTGGGTTTACCCTGGATGTGACTCCCTGCCAAGAGCAGGGGTGTTGAGTGTTGACTGCCACAAATTCCAGAGTCTCCCAAGGGGAACAAACTCTTGTACCTCCACTTAGAATTACAGCTCTTACCCTGCTCGTGAGTTAGTGTTGAAAGCACTTTATCCACTGGTAAATAAATGTCAGTTATTTGTTTGCAAGACCAGATTTAATCACATATTATGAGAAGATGAAGGAGAATAGTTTCAAAAAGCCTCTCAGGTGTGCAAGAAATGTCATTATTATGTTCCATAAATCAACCCACATCTGACTCCAAGACCCCACCCCCACAGGCTCATGAGAAAATTTGCCATCCACCTCCTTGTTCTCCAATCTACCAACGTGTAAGGAAGTTAACCATTCACCTCCTTGTCCTCCAACGCACAGGCTTATGCAGGGGTCCAGAGGTTTTATGTAACACTGAGGTCCTGCCTTATCATAATTCACTGCTTAACAAATATTAATGAACACTCACTCACCCCCTGCCAGGCCCTGCCCTAGGAGCTGATTACTAGTGACATACAAAAAAGAGGTAAAATGCCCTCTGTCCCAGGCTAAGGAAGATACCTGTAGAAGGGACTCTTTGCTGAGGATGGGGTCGGGCTTCCCGGGGAACGTGCAGTCTTCCCCACTAGGTACTGCCCATTCAACCACTGCCAAGGAGCAAAGCAAATCTCATTTAGAAGATTCTGCCCTCTTCCCCTGGCAGGGCATCTCTTCTTTAAGACTTACCACTTCTCAAAGGCCCCCTCCTCCTGCTTTCCCTCTTCACAACTCCCTTTGTGGTCCCTCAAGGAACAAAACGTCCTTTTTTACTATAAATGCTGTTTATTTCTTGTTATAACATACATCAGAATACTCAGGAGAAAATAATGTATTTAATTCAATTTTTTTCATTTTGGTGGGATATATGTAACATCTGAACCATTTTTAAGTGTTTAGTGGTATCACGGACCAAGGAGCAAGACTGTTACCAAGAGAGGCTGCCTCCAAGTTTTTGCCAGTCTAAATTTTCCATCACATTGACCTTTGCATCACAAGGCTCAAATCGTTGTTTTAAAATGAAGGGGAAGGGTACCAATTTAATATTTCAGTCAACCATCCTGCTACATGAACCTCATAACTCTTAAACCAAGTAATGAGGTGAACTTGTCTAGGATGAACTTTTTGTTCTAATTTCCACTTCACATACTTGACAAAGACATAAGTGCTGTTTGTGAGCATATTCCAAGACTGGGCCTCAGTAGGCCCTCAAAGACCTCGATGGTTTGCTCTGGTACCAGCCCACCTTGTGTTCCGAGCCCGGTTCCCTTTCCCTGATTTCCTGAATAGCCCTCAATCCCCATCACTCCTCAACCTGATGCCTATCTGGGTACCACCTCTGTTAGCTGGTGAGGAAATTCCCTAAGTCCTTCTGGGGTGGATCAAGGCAAAGGGTTGTTTCTGTATTGTAACTGGGAACTCTGAAGACTAGGAAGCCTTGAGAACATAAAAGGCTGGGTCTATAAGAGTGGAGTTTTATTCACTGTGACAGGATAAGAATTTTGGATTTGTGTTCTAGTCTCCTTTTTTATTTTTTGAAGGTACTGGGGGTTTAACTCAAGGCCCTGCACTTGGTAGGCAGGTAATCTATCACTTGAGTCATGCTCCTCTTCCCCCTACCACCCTTTCAGCTTTAGTTATTTTTTAGATAAAGTCTTGTGGTTTAGCCTGGGCTGGCATGGACTGTGATCCTCCTACTTATGCCTCTGACATACTGGGCTCACAGGGGCATGCCCAGCTTACTGGTTGAGATAGGATCTTGCTAACTTTTTGCCTTGGCTGATCTTCAACTTTGATCCTCCCAATCTCTACCTCCTGAGTAACTGAGGTTACAGGTGTAAGCCCTGTGCCCAGCCCTATGTTCTTCTCTCTTATGACAATCTTGTCATTTTCACATATTCATCATGCAATTAAAAAAAAAAAAGCATATGACTTGCCTGCCTAGCAAGTGTGCAGCCCAAAGTTTGATCCCTAGTAGTACCCCCTCTTTCAGCAGTCCTGTCTTCTGCAAGTGGCATAAACCATTACTGCTGTGCCAAAGACTCTGAGCCTCTCCCCTGAGTTCTGATTGATGCTTCCACCAGGATGTACTCATGGAGTTTCAAATTCAATGTGCTTACAAACAAAGTTCATCTTTCCTCCAAACCAAATGCTCTTCCTCATGTTTTAATTTCTGTTAATGGCATTATTTCCCTTGTCCTCTGTGTTTTTCATTTCCCTTGCTTCCCATATCAAGGTAATTGGACCATTCTATAGATTCTGCATCCACAAGGGTTCTCAATCCATTCCTTCCTTTCAATCTCTATTACCAGTCCTCTGCTGAGCTCTTGCCTGGATTATTGCAGTAGCCTCCTGCTTGTTTTCTTCTCAATGGAGTTTGGTCTCTCCTTCTACAGTCTGGCTCAATCTTCTAGGGTAACATTTTCAATAATGTCACTAGATGGTTAGGTACATAAAGGTACCCACTGTGTTTTATTCGCTTTTATAACCCCTGTTCCTAATGTAGGTCCTGTTACATGGTAGATACTCAGTAAAGGCTGGATTGAATTTATTATTTTTTTGCTAAATTTTTTCAGTGGTTTTTTATTCTCTACTGAGTAAAGTTGCACTTTAGCATTTGGAGCCCTTCCCACGGAAGACCATTTAACTTGGATGGATGCAATTTAACTTCCTGTTAAATTTGCCCTAGTACCCAATGCTCCAGCAAAACAGAACTGCTTGTTTTCCTGCAAACCTCCTCTACATTTTCATGCCTCATTATCTTTGCTAGTACTTTCTTTTCCCTCTGGAATGTATATCTATTAAAATTCTAGTCATTCTTTACTTTTTTCTAAATTTAAATTTTTAAATGGTAAGTACATATTACTTTTATGATTTAAAAAAGCTCTCAATATTTTAAGTTTAGTATGTTTAAATATGAAATGATAAAATTTGTTTTCATCCCCTCAATCTGGGCTGTCATGCAGGCATTTAAAATTATGGTTCTATTATTCTTTTATATTGTATATGTCTTTATATGTTTGAGATTTCCATACAAAACTTTTAAATGTATGATTAGTAATTATACATAAGAACATAAAAATTTTTGTAAGATTAGGTTAAAAAAGAGCATGTAGTAATTTTTCATGATGCTCACTGATATTTCCAGTTCTCCTCCTTCTTGTGCATGTTCCCAACCCCCTTCAAAGTAGGTCTGCCCCCCTGACTTGACCAATTAAAAGTGAGCAGAAATGATGTGTGTTGTTTCTGGGTGAAGGTCTCTAAGGAGCCAGGGTGTGAACTGCCATATTTTTTCTCTCCTATGACAGAGAGTGGAAGCCCTGTTGACTGAGACAAACATGTAGTATAAGTAGGAAAAATTTTCATTTTTCTAAGCCACTGAGGTTTGGGGCTATTTGTTACTACAGCATAAGACTGCCCATCCTGACTGATATAGACCAGGAGGTAGCTTCTAGATGTATTGATAACTAAATACTTTAAACGTTTTTCAACTACAAAAGAACTAGATCATTTCTTAAATGCATTTCTGAGCTTATAAGTTGTACAAAAAATTGTCTAAGGATAGTCCTCCCAAAAAGGAAACTGAAACCAGAGCCAAGAGCTGAGAGTTCTAAAAAACTAAGAACATTAGATGTCCTGGAGACTGATGCCATTATAGCAATGCAAGAAATCCAAGATTCTAGGACACCTACATTAAACCAGGACACTCCAAAGGGTCTAGAGGGTCCCAGATTGGTATATCCCCTGCCTCACAATGGAAGCAGATGTGCATCATTACAGTAGGAATGCAGAGGCAAGTCACAGAAAGAGAGAGAACACTAATATCCAGATTAAACTCTAAAAAGTTTGGATATTGAAATTCTCAGATATAAATATTTTTATACAAAAATGTAGAGAGCAATTGTTATGTGCTGAGACCATTGTAAAGATTTTTCCAGTTATACTTATTTAATTCTAATAATAACTCTATGAAGGAAGTAGTAAGTACTATTGTTATCCCAGTCTATAAATGTAAAGGCACACTTGACTAGCTCTGAGTTAAATCCCCAGCACTGAAAAAAGAGATGGTTGAGGCACAGAGAGATGAAGTAATTTATCCTCCATCAACTTTCTTCTAAATGGTAGAGTTCCAGTGTGAATTCAGGCAGTTTGGCTGTAGAGTCTTTCCTCTTCATCCTTACACTTTGCTGTCTTTCCAATGGAGAATGTCAAAGCATTCAGAGACTAAAGAGTGGAGTCCTAAAGATAGCAAACAAAGACCTTCAGTGATGACCTGGTAGATCTGAATTTAGAGAAAGAGAGAAAGAGAGAGAGAGAGAAGATGGAAGGAATGAAGGAAGGAAGGAAGGATGAAATTAATTAATTTAATGAATTTGTTAAACACCTTAAGAGGTAATTAATGAATTGAAGAAATTATGGGATGGGATAAAAAAGGCACTGGAAGCTGGACACAGTGGCTCATTCCTATAATCCTAGCTGAGATCAGGAGGATTGTGGTTCCAGGCCACTCCCAAGGATGGGGAGTCTTGTTCTTGAGACCCCATCTCAACCAATAACTGGGCACAGTGGTGTGCATCTGTCATTCCTGATGTGGTGGAAAGGATAAAATAGTAGGAAGGTGATTTAGGCTTGCCTAGGCAAAAAGTGAGACCCTAGCTCGAAAATAATCAGAGGAATAAAAGGGCTGGAGGCATGGCTTTAGCAGTAAAGTCCCTGCCTAGCAAGCATGAAGCTTGAACTGGGTTTCAAACCCTAGTACCAGAAAAAGAAGAGGAAATAGAAAATATGAAAACAAACAAATTTTAAAAAGGGTTAAAGATACAAAAAGCAATGAGAAGTTATCTAATATACATTTATTTGGAGTTCTGTGACGAGATGGTAGAATGTAGGAAATGATATTTGAAGGAATAGTAGTTGAGAGTTTTTCTGATGAAAAGATCTAAGACCTCAAATTTAGAAGCACAACATATCCCTAATAGAATAAAGAAAGGAAATGTATGCTGTAGACATGATGCAGAGAAGCCGGAGAGCAACACAGATAATGAGATATCTTCAAAGCAGCCTGATGGAAAAGAAAGTTCATCTATAGCTGGAGACGTGGCTTGAACAGTAGAGTGCTGGCCAAAAAAAGAAGATCATTTAGGAAAGGCTGACAATTAGATTGTCAGCAGACTTCTCAAGAGCAACAATGGATGCTATGAGATGGTGGAACAGTATATTCAAAGCTTGGAAGGAAAAAAATTGCCAACTGTCTTATTTCATGAATGAGAGCAAATAAACACATTTAAAAATAAACAAAAACTAGTATACCTTCATAAAAGAAACTCACACCCATCCTGCAGGACCCATCTCAAAGAACTCAGGCTAGATGCTTCTCTCTGGAACCCTAGTAGCATTTTATTCGAAACTTTCTTAGAGCACTTACCAAATTCACACATAAACTGAAGTTACAGATGCCTTTTATGAACACCTTCTGCCTCCACCACTGCTCACTAAAGGCCTCAGACACTTTGTTAATGCCTCTTAAATTTTTGCACAGATACTTGCATGCAGTAGGTATTTAATAAGTATTTCTTGAAGCCAACTGGTTAGTCTTTTCTCATGTATTTCATAGGTCATTGGTACCAAAATGTGCTCCTTTCAAAAGTGGTTTTATGATCAAGCTCTGTTCAGAAATCTTGCATACTATATACCTTCTCCTTCTCAGAGACCTACTTTTTCATTTGTTTAACTCAGAATTTTCCCAAATTACTTGATCATAGAACAATTCCTTCTACCCTTTTTTCCATGACTATATCAAAAGACTGATATTTCTAAAGACATATTCTAGAACAACACTAGAGGAAACAATGTCTTATTTGAAAGTGCCCAAGCCTGGGAGTCAACATCTTGTTTCCCTGAACAGTTAACCACATAACTGATTTTAAGTCATTTCACCTCAGTTTCCTTTTTCATGATATCATGATAAAGCAGACCCTTTCAACTCCAAAACTGTATGAATTCAAGAACCATGCCTGTTACATTTGATCATTTAGTCATTTTGCAAATATGAAATTCCTACTCTGTGGCAATGTGCAGGGTACTGGGCATAGAAAGGTGAGCTGGATTGGCATAGTTGCTGCTTTCCTAAAACTACCAGCTTAGAAGGGTTTTCTAGAACTCAGTATCAGAACATTATTCTTTGATTCCCAAAACCAGAGTTCTTCTGGTTAAAAATTGGGAATTTAGCCAGGCATGGTGACACACACCTATAATCCCAGCACTTGGGAGGTAGAGACAAGATGATCATGAGTTCGAAGCCAGCCTGGGCCACATAGTGAGACCTTGTCTTACAAAACAACAAATTGGGATACACAATCACTGTGTGTATCAGGTTGTGGAATAAATCTAGACATTGTAAATCTATGAGCTACCTAAGCTTATGATTCTATTTTACCAAAGAGCTCCACTGTAAACATCAAAAAATTTAACATGATTGCTTAGATACAGCTAGTTCTTAAAATTTCTACTTCAACTTTCTTCATAAAGGTTCAATCCTTTCTATTGGTTTTTATCATTTTTTTAAGCAAATCTTAATGTGGCATAACTGAGCACTATTGAGAGCAGGCCCTGTTCTAAGCTCTTTGCACAAATACCTCATTTAATCTCACAATAGCGTGAGAGTCAAGTAGTAATAACCTGCCAGCTGCCTCAGAGCTGGTGAAGCTGGGCTTTGGCCCAGGCGGTGTGGCTCTCAAATCTGTCTCTGAATACCAATATTAAGCTGCCATTATTCTTTAATTTTTTAAAACTTTCTTATACAAAATAATGGGTCTTATTATGACATTTCCATACATGCATATAATATGTTTTGATATAATTCACTTCCTATCACCCTCCCTGTCTCCTCTCCTCCTGGCCCCTTCCATTTAGGTTCATGTCTTGTTTGGATGGTTGGCTTTGGATCCAGAGTCTGTATATGACAGAACATATATGGCATTTGTCTTTCTGAGTCTTGCTTATCTTGTTTAACTTGATCTCCAGTTTCTTCCATTTTCCTGCAAATGACATAATTTCATTCTTTTTTGTGACTGAATACTACTCCATTGTGTAGATACACATTTTCTTTGTCTATTCATTGGTTAATGGGCACCTAGGCTGATGACATATGAATTGTGCTACAATAAATATGGATGCCCATGTGTCTATTTTATGCTGACTTACATTCCTGTAGATATATGCCCAGGATTGGTATAATTAGATCATATGGTAGGTCTACTTTTAGTCTTTTGAAGAACATCCATACTGATTTCCATAGTGGCTGCATGAACTTACATCCTCACCCACAGTGTGTAAGGGCTCCTTTTTCCCACATCCTAGCCAGCATTTATTTAAACTGTCACTGTTCTTAATAGTCAGATGTTGTCCAAGAGATATTCTGCTGGAAATTTAAGGGTTAACATCTTGAAGAGCTGAGCAATCATCCAGGATTTTTAAATGCCTAACTCCAGCCAGGTAGTATACTAAGGAGAGAATGAAAAATTAAAAGCTTTCTTTTTTTTTCTTTTGGCTGAGCACTAATCTTCATGCTTATGGATCTACCCATATGCTTGCACTTTAGATAATAAGTTAACATGAAATTGGTGGTTCTATTTCAAACCCGACAGCCCCAGATGTCTATGTTTTCCGAAAGTATTTCAAAGATAAGCCTTCACTCTCAAATCTGAAATAGGTTCGCTACAAATTTCCAACACCATACAGTATTTACGTAATTGTACCAATTATATGGTGAGAAACTTTGATACTAGGAGTTGAGGGGTAGTTTTAATTATAACATAGCATATTGTCAGAAGAGAAACAAAATATGTCAAAGAAATGCAAGCTACACCATGTCAGTGAGAATTCTTGGCATTTAGTTTTAGAGTCCATTTTGCATGGAAATGAGTAAAATATAAACACAGTACTTTATCTTGGATATGACAAGAAACTTCAAGACTGTAATGTACATTAAGATAACATTCCAAACCTATCCTTTCAAGTTTTCAGCCAAGAATTTGTTTTTATAATTTCTTTGCAGTTGGCAAACAGCGAACCTCTACTTGAGATATCAATTTTCACACTGATGGTCCCCATTCCATTGTGTGGAACTGTGAACTGGCTGTGTGACCTGGATTAAATCACACTCCCTTACCCCAACCCAAATGAACGGCTTGGATCACTCAAGCACTTTCCAGTTTTAAAATCTGTGATTCTAGCCTATGGATTGTGACGGACACCATAAAAAGTACTTGCTAGAGGAACTGGATTTGTAAAATATGGACTAGTTAAGTGTTTTTGCAAGCAATCAATCCTATAGCAGTTTTGAAGAGCATATAAACTGTGACATCCAGGGCCTGTCTGTTTGGGTGTTGGTATCAGCTGCTGGGCTTATTTTGAGTCACTAGCAGCTTTTGGAGTTCTCAGAAAGAGCAGTCCATCCATCTGCTTCCTACACGACTGGGGTCTCAGGGATTCTGGACAAAACCTGCAGAGATCCCCACTCCATAGTCCACAGGATGACTTTGAACACCTTCCCACTAATCGCAAGGAAGTATGGGTCCTGTGATTCATTGTCTGGAGTACCCTAGAGACCGAAGTGCTGATACCCCCACTGTTGGATGTGCGTCTGCTCAGATCTCCTCTGAGAACCACTCTGGGGTTAGCCCTGGACTGCAGGGCCTGCTCTGTTCAACACCACATTTAATGCTCAGCCCTTGTACAGGGGGTCCAATCCTGAAGGGCCAGGCCAGTGCTGAGCTCCTGCAGATGGGCTGCGACCCTTGTTACAGTCACAGCTATTGCATCACAGCTGTGCTTCTTCCCTCCCATCCATGTCACCCTCCCCCCAGCACTCCCCAGTAAACTCTCTGCATACAGAACTCTGTTTTCAATCTGCTTCCTGGGGGTCCAGACCTGCCCCAGGACACACCCTGAATTCCAAACTGGACTCTGCTTATTTCTAGTGTGGGACCCGGAGTAAGTTTCATTAAAATAGGAATAATAATCACTACCTCATAGAAACACTACTCTAAGGAAATGAGCAAATGAAACCCAAGTACATAGTAAGTAATTAATAGTAATAAGTTAATGCATAGAGAGCGCTTATGTGTCAGGTGCTATTTTATGTACTTTACCATGTAAGAACTTTACAAGGAAGATGCATCCTTGATTTTGCAGATGAGAAAAACAGGCACTGAGAAGTTAGGTAACTTCTCCAAGGTCACACAGCTAATAAAACGTAAGAAAACAAAACCCGACAGCCTGACTGCAGAACCAATATGCTGAGTTATAACTCTGCTGCCATCCATCGATGAAGGAAAAATGTAAAAATAAATTTTTGGATGATGATACACAGAAACCCAATAATATAACCTGGTTCCAGAAATAGCTTAAAATAAAGCAGTTGATAAAGAAATGTTTTTGCCAAGAATGTCTGCATTCCTGTAGTGTATATTTCCATATTGCTATAGGCTATGCTTATTTCTGCATCATATCAACCTTTTATTAAGAGGTGAGTGAAATAGTGGAAGGCTGCTCACTCCAGAAGATCATTAGGCCATTTATTTTTGTTGTTTCTTTCTATTTTAATAAAACATGGACTGGATTTCTTTCTTCATGAAAAGTACTGAGTGTGAGGTCATTAAACAAAACAATGACATATTTCACTAATTAGGTAGCAGCTTTGTATTCTAGCAGAGTTTAAGTTGTATCTTACTTATAGTTCTCCTTTCTCTGGGTCATTGGAAAGGACACAGTGACAAAGGCCTTTGCTGTGCCCCTCCTTCCCATTTCTAGTTTTTATTTGTGTTCCCTTCAAACTTATTTCCCATTGCACTTCTACTGCAATCAGATTTATACCTAATTTTTCTCTTAGGATAAAATGAGTTAACAGTGCTTGTTTGGACTCCTGTTATACTTTTAAAGTCAGAGAAGTGTCTTACTCTTTAAGGCACAAGTCTGTTACAGTTTTTATGACTTCCAAACAAAGTGGTTTTTCATCTTCTGCTATTAGACAGCTAAAGTAGAAGAGAGTGCCTTCCACACCAAATAAATTAAGCATCCAAGTAATTTACAACTCCAGGTATGTTTGCCAGACTAGCATAACTGAATAAAGTCAACAGATTAAATGTTCCCTTGGCAATTGGTGAGGGTATGAGATACAGCACCTGGGCTCCGCCAGTGGGTCTCATCATTAAATCATAAGCAGGAGCTCACAATCCCAGGGTCCCGAGTGACAGGCAAGAGCTGGTTTTAGAGGATGGAGCTTTGGTTCCCTTGTAAGTTTCATAGATGGAGGGAATGAAGAACTCCCAGAACAATGGAAAGAGGGAGGGATGGAGGGATGGAGGGAGGGAGAGAGAGAGGAGAAGAAGAAGAAGAAGAAGAAGGAGGAGGAGGAGGAGGAGGAGGAGGAGGGAAGAGAGGAGAGGAGAGGAGAGAGAGAGAGAGGAGAGGAGGTGAAGAGAGAGAGGAGAGGAGGTGAGGAGAGAGAGGAAAAGAGCGGGGAGGGGGTGGAGAAAGAAGAGGAGAGGAGAAGAGGGGGAGAGAGCGAAAGAAGAGGGAGAAAGAGGTAGAGAGAAAGAGGAGAGCGGGTGGAGAGAGAAAAAGAGAGAAGATAGGAGGGAAGGAGACAGAGTGGGGTCAGGCTTCCTATAATGTGTGAAAACTAGTTATTTACATGTCAGCAAACTGGAGATTCAGCAATGTAACAGTGTCTATTTTCACCATCTCACAACAAAAGTCAAAGAGAGTTAGGAAACATTTTGAATACAGAACTAGTATTTATCACCATCCATCAAGGTCAGAATAAGAAGTAACCGGAGTAAGTATCAAACATTTCCTTCTTCCCAGCTTCTGGTGTTGATCAGCACCTGCTTTTGCTGGAGAAGGAAAATGTGCTTCTCCCTGCCCCTCCCCTCGTGGCTGATAACAACAGCAGAAAACCATCAGTGTGCAGGTTTCCAGGCCTTATGTGGAATATTCCATCTACAACTTGGGCAGGTTTTAAGTGCCAGGAACCAGTCATATGATCTCTAACAAATGAGCTTTTAAAATCAGAGGATGGTGTTGAATATGCCCATTTAATGATGTTTGGGTTCAGACAATCGGTAGAAAGCTGGGCAGGGAGGGAGCAGATGCATTTATTTAGTCAGTGGAAATTCCTCTTTTAGATCATATATATTCATTGCACCCAGTAGACAAACAGGGCCTTCTCTCTGCTCCCTCAAGGTCTCTTGGTAATCTCAGTGCTAGAAGAGCAATATGAAAGGCACGACTATACTTAGCCCTCTTTTTTTTTTTTTTTTTTTTTGGTGATGGTGGTACCAAGGCTTGAACTCAGGGCCTCACATTTGCTAGGCAGTGGCTTTACCACTTAAGCCGCTCCACCAGCCCTTTATTGTGAGTATTTTCTAGATAGGATCTAGTAAACTATTTGCCCAGGCTGGCCTTGAACTGAGACCCTCCTGATCTCTGCCTCCTGGCTAGCTAGGATTACAGACTAATACCCACCATGCTTATCCTTCTTAACCAATGTCAGTATAGCTTCTCTGAAGATGAATGGGATTGGAAAAAACCAAAACAAAACAGAATATCCTACCAGGCATGTTGTGTGCTGATACCCATAGCAATTACTTTTGGGGAGTTGGAGAGGCTAAGTGGTAACTTAGTGTCTAACCCACAAAACATCTGAATTTAAGGTAAAAGCTTCACATTGGGCTCATTGGTGAGTTCTTACTGGGCACACCATTGTCTTCATGTTCATTTACAAAGAAAGGGAGAAGCAAAACTTCCCAGGGCTGGGTGACTTAAATGTGGCCTTGAAAATGTCAACAGACTTATTGTCTTGTTGAGTCTGCAGGCAGGAAGGCAGGAATCATGGCTGAAAAGCAGGTGTGAGAGCCCCCCTACTTCAGAGGCAGTTCACTTTGAAGCTGGAAGACCAAGGACACAGCTACCTTCAAGGAAACAAGGATATAATTATCACAACACCCAATTTGCCAGTGACCTTCCATTCCTCAGGCCTGGCCTACTCCCTTTGCTGGCACCAACCCAGGTCCTCACAGACGGAGCTCAGCGTCCCAGACAGCTCAGATGGAGGAGCGACCCCTCAAGTACCCTTTGAAAACGTTCTTAATCTCTTTCTACTACACTGCTTTAGTGACATAAATCCACCAGCCCAAGGGGCCTCAGACCCTTCGCCTGGGGAGGCCCATTCAGGCTGAGTGAAGTCTGAGCAGCCCTAGCGTGGAATTTATGTTTCCTCTCACCTGAGCAGTGTGCCTGTGACCTCAGCCCCAGCCTGTTTGTGAAGGTTCAAACATAACCTCCCCACTCCTTGCCAAGCCTGCGATCATCACGTCAGAGAAGCAGACATCTCAAGGCCATGGGAAGCTCAGATTGGAGGTCTCTTAACTTCATTATTAGATTTGAAATGTTGAAAGCAGAAGCCTAATAAAATGAATGCAGAAAAACAAAAAGAGCTATAAATTGTCATTTAAAAGGAGTGGCTAGAGAATTCATCTACAGTTACAACAATAATCTAGCATTTGGTTTCCTTTCCTTCCCTGGGCAAAAGTCTGGGTTGTGTTCAGTTAATACATGCTTTTTTTTTACTTCTATAAGTCAGGTGTCCAGAGCCAAGAGTTATACAATGCTCCTTGACCTTGATCCTACTCCTTCACACACACACACACACACACACACACACACACATGCATGTATCAGCCTTGGCTTGTAGAAATTCTTTCAGAGAATCAGGAATTTATTTTAGAGTATCACTAAATAATTTGCATTGAAGCTTAATATTTTGATTATTTTAAAATAAGAATAAAATTCTATTTCCCAGACATAGGCCTCATAAAGATTGCTTATGCTAAGCTGATTTACTTAATGGGGGAAACACCATATATCACTGTTGTTATTATTATCTAATGTTTTGAAAATTCTAGAACATTGATTGCCAACTGGTGGAAATGTTGCTTCCCTGGGGACACTTGGCAATGTTTGGAGCCATTTGTGGTTGCTATTGGGTGCTATTTGGTTGCATGAGGGTCCTATTGGCATCTGGTAGGTAGAGGCCAGGGATACTGTAAGAATCCTACAATGCACAGGGCAGCTCCCAAAACAAAGAATTTTCCAGCCCCAAATCAAGAGTGCTGAGGTTGAGGAGCCCTGTTCTACATGATGCAACAAAACAGGCGGAAATGAGTAATAAAGTTTATGAAATAGCTAATTTTCATTAATGGCAAATGATATGCATCACGTAAAAAAACAAAACTGTTAGTTAAATAGAGGTTAGGGATATAGCTCAGTGACAGAGCACTTGCCTAGCAAGTATAAAGCCCTGGGTTCGATCCCTAGCACTACAACAAGGAGAACGAGAAGTGGTGAAGTAGTTGGATAAAATGTTTTCAATTTTATGAGGATCTAAGAGGCTTTAAATTCTCCAGTGTGTTTGTCTATTCTACAGAAATTTTCTGAGAACAAAGGGACTAGTTTCACTAAAGAATATTTAGGAGGTTATAAAATTACAGTTATATAGTGCTCTATACTTATATAAAGGTTATAATGCATTTTAAAACTATGGAAACAATTTTGAAATTTTAATGACATGGGCTACAACACTACAATATAAAACATTATAGGAAACCCAAATAGATTTATTTTCCCAAACCATAAGCTGGATTTGGATATGTGTATGTGTGTGTGCACATATGTGTAGCATACAAGCACACACATAAACACCCCTCTAGATGATCTCTTTTCCAGGGTTTTTTTAATGAGGGTACTGTTCCAATACATCACAGGAAATCAAGAGATAGTCTATAACAATGGATCATGTGATCCAATGTGTAAGCTTCTTGAGGGGGCCCATAATTTATTCCTCTTTCTAGCTCCATAATTTACACATATCACAAACTCAATAAATATTTAAGAATTAATGAAATAAAAATATATAAACAGTGAGAGAGGACCTTTGATTTACTAGTCAGATGTTAACTTACAACCCTAACAATTGGAATTCAGCATCTAAGAACTCACATCTTGACTATTCTGAATGAATAGTTAAGACTTTAATAGAAGGTTTTGCCTCATGTTACAACTATAAAATATACACATAAGCTAAAAATAGAGTGTGTCAACAGTAATCAACCAGGAATCTTTTGCTGACAGTAAAATGTTAAGACTTGAAGGAATCTATAAATATCTATATGCAAGAAACCTAAGCATACCAACAATTCCCTGATCTTTCCATTCATTTCATGATAAGCCTTTGAAGCTAAGGAAGGGAGAGAGGAAAAAAAGAAAAGCGAGAAAGCAGAAAATAATCAGAAGTTTTCCCCTTCTTTATTTGCCCCATCCGATCTCATCCCTTTCCCCAGAACTCTTGGTCCTGAATATTTAAAATCATTTTCCCACAGTTTCAAGAGGCCCAAAACTCCACAATCTAATTGTTTAATTTAAGCTCTTCTAAAAGTTGTATTGGGACAGATTTATGGTGCAGAAAGTCTCAGACAAGTTCACTAGGGAACCCATTCCAAAAATTCATTGTTCTCTGTGATAAGAATGTTGAAGTTTAGAGACAGGAGAAATAATACCATTTATTGAGCACTTACTATGTGTCAGACATCCTATCACAGAACTTCCCATACATTCTCTGAGCTAAACTTCATCGTCATCAAGGTTGCTTTGATGACTAATTTTAGTGTCAAATCCACTACACTAAGGGAAGCCCAGATACCTGGGTGTGTCAGTGAAGGTGTTTCTGGAAAAGATTAGCATTTGAATAGGTAAACAGTAAAGATCACCCTCACCAATGTTAGTGAGTGTCATCCAACCCACAGAGGGCCCAAATAGAACAAAATGGCAAAAGAAAGACTAGCTTGCTGGCTGAGCTGGGGCTGTTGTGCTTCTGCTTCTCAGACTTTGGATTTAAATTGAATTACACCATCAGTTTCCAGCTTTCAAACAGCAGATCAGGGTACTCCCTGACCTTCCAAATCACTAGTCAATTCCAATAATAAAATCTATCTTGTGTTTCTCTGGAGAGCTCATGGTAATAGGAGGCGAGGGAGCAATTTCTAAATGGGCAGCAAGGACAGGAGAGCATCATCAAGAAGGCAGCAGGCAAGTAAAGACAGGAAGGAAGTAGGAGAGCCAGCCAGGCTGTGGAGAGAAACTTCCAGGCCCAAGGAAGGGCAGGAGCAGAGGTTGTAAGACAGGTGTGGACCCGAAATGGTGCCCAGCGTGGCAGAAGTGGGGTGGGTGGGGTGAGCGTGAAGGAAAGTAAGCAGGTAATGGGGCCAGAGGTCCCGTGTCTGAAAGCTCTAGTATGGCCCTGTTTCAGGACAATGGGAAGCAATACTGCATGCTCTGGCATGCGCACCTGAAAGGTGCCTCTAGCTTTTGTTGGGAATAGATGCAAGGGACTGTGATGGAACAAGGAAGGACAACAAGGCAAGTATTAAATAATAAGGTAAGAGATGAAGACTGAGATCAAGGGGGTGGCAAGGAAAGTAGTTTTTAAAGGTCATTAGAGGGGCTGGAGTGTAGTTCGTGGTAGAGCATGCTTAACAAGCATGACATCCAATCCCTACCACCCAAAACAAATACACCAAAAAAGTCATACCAGCTTAGATATATTTTGAAGGCATCATCTAGAATTTTCCAGTAGACTGGACACAGGGGTATGAGGAAAAGAAAAAAAGAAAACAAACAAACCAGAAGACAAGAGGCACACCAGAGTTTTTGACTCTTGTAAGTTCAAGAATGGAGTTGTCACTGAGCGTCGGTGGCTCACGCCTGTAATCCTAGCTACTCAGGAGGCAGAGACCAAGAGGATCACAGTTTGAAGCTATCCTGGGCAAATCATTCCGTGAAACCTTATCTGGGAAAAAAAAAAAAAAGTGTTGGCAGAGTGACTCAAGGTGTACGCCTGAGTTCAAACCCCAGTACCACAAAAAAAAAAAAAAAAGAAAAAGAAGAAGAAGAATGGTGCTATCGATAGCAAGGATGGAGAAGTTTGAGACTCCTGTTAGATATTCAGGAGTGGAACAATCCAGGATATAGGTATCTGCAAGTCTAAAGGCCCATGATCTAGCTAATATCTTCAGTACCTGAGATATGGGGATTTTTTCCTCTTTATAAGGATGGTAGGAGTAGGTTTACAGAAGTAACGTGAACCAAAAAAAGAAAAATCTCATTTTAAATTATGACTTTTAAGAATGATGGAGGGAGTAATTTCAACTATGATGGATTGTAAGAACTTTGGTAAATTTCACAATGTACTCCCAGTATAACAATAATTTTAAAAAAGAGGAAAAAAAAAGCTAGAGCTACAAAGAAAACGAGAAAGGCAAGGTAAGGAGAAAATAAAAGGAAGGAAAAAAATGTGAACAATATTTCAAGTATTGTGTTCTTTTTCATGGCTTAGTTTAAAATGCTACATGAAAATATCTCATTGTCACAAAAGACATTTTAGCATCAATATTATCAGTGTCCTTCCTTTGTAACATCAACTGTGCTCTAAAATGCTACATTTAGCACTTCTAGGAAACCTGTTCGTAAGAAAGTTATCTCATTCATCTCCAAATTGCTTTAATTATTTTTCACAGTAAATAGATGCAAAAAATTAAATGAATAAATTCTACCAAATCCTCCACTTCCCAAACAGATTAATTGTATTTTTAATGCAACCGATGTCAAATACTCTATTAAAACTTTCATTCAAATTAGAAAGTAAAATTCTGAGCAGTATATGTATAACAAGTCTGTTCCCAGCATGGTGTTGAATACAGTCAGATTTGAAGCAAAGAAAAAAATTATGACTTTTAACCTCCTGATCCCTCAAGCTTTTCCTGAAGATCTGAGCCCATTTCCAGCCCTCATTTAATCCCAATAAAATCTGACTGGTTCAGGCATGACAACAACAAGGTCTTCACTCCCAGTAGGACAAATATCCCTTTCCAAGTAGACTTTGTGTCAGTAGTGGCTCTTTGTTGACACTATTTGGGGACCACTGTGAACCCAGACACTCCGTCCACTCTTCTGTTTGCTGGGCTACTGGCTGGCTTGGACCTCTTGGCCATTTCAGAGTTTGTCTAGGCTGACAAAGGAGCAGGACTGGGAGTCAACCTAATCATCCCCATGAGCTTGTGATGTGTCAGGAGATTCATGAGTGTCCTGATCACCTATATTTTCTTATCTTGGTTAGAAGTCAGGGTCACTGTGAGTTTTTAAGCAGCGTATGAAGGAGAGAGGAAATTGATCATCATAGGAATAAAAGACTGAGAGATACCCCAACGCAGATGTCTTTTCTCATTAATGTAGCAAGTTTATGGGCTCAGAGCCTCACTGCTGATTGTTTGTGAGGTGAGTTAGAGATCCGAGTTCAACAACATTTATGGTCTCCTCTGCTGCAGAGGTTAAGTGCTCTTGCTTATGTTGATCTTACTTAATCCTCCCAGCCACATGAGAGGAGATATTGTGGTAGTACAGTAGGGGACATGAGGCTCAGAGAATGTGAGAAACTTGCCCAGTGCTATACAACCTGTGAGTGGCAAGAGCCAGCCTGAAATCCAGGACTTTGGTCACTCTTCCATGTTGCGTTTAGGCTTACAATATGAGCAAGTAATTCAAGATTTAAATGCAAAACAAGTCGTTTCTAAGCCCACTCTTAGCCAAAGATGGCCTATCTTTTCTTCAAAATGGAACTGACCATGAAGGAGAAGTCTCACCTTTGAGTATGAAGATTGTACCCTCAGTTGCCACGAGAATGTGGGTACATACTCTGTTCAATGCCTCATATATATGATAGTGGAGAGTGTCCAAATCCACACCCGAGAGAGAGAGCGAGACAGAGAGAGAGCGAGACAGAGAACACAAGAACATCCATTAAGTGCTTAGGATGGGCAGATACCATGTCATGTACTTCCTGTACATGAATTCTCATGGTGTTTGCATCAAACTATGAGGCAAATGCTATTATCTTCCTTCCTTTGCAGATAGGGAAACTGAGTCCCTCAAGTTAAGAAGTATCTCTTATTCAGTACACACACCAGGAGAGGCAGACTCAAGATTCGAACCCAGTGGGCCTGAGTAACATTCCATTTCCTCTGCAGCATTTGAAGACTGTGCTCTGTTGAAATGGTCTGAGCTTCACTTATGGGTGTGAAAATTGGAAAAGTTCAGGCTGACACGTTAGCATTTTTGACCCCATCCTAAAAATAAACATTTTTTTGGCTGAGAAATTTCATTTCTAGAAGTTTTTCCTAAAGAAATTATCAGGTACCTATGTGCAGAGGTTCATGTGCAGGTAGATTCCATCCATTGTTCTGCATTTGTTACATGGTTATTAATATGGTAGTGTGATCACCAAGCTGTTATTTAAGCGAGTAGACTCAAATGTCTAATAAGAGAGAAGCTAAATCCACTATGGTACACCATATTGGAAATTTTATGAAGTCATTAGAAGTCATGTGGTACTACGTTGTATTTTGTGTGTTTGTTTGTTTAGTGGTACTGGAGTTTGAACTCAGGGCCTCACCCTTGCTAGGCAGACACTTTCCACTTGACCCACTCCACTTGTAAAAGGATATTCGATGACAGAGGATATTCCTGTGACGTATTTAGTGAGCACAAGAAGATACCATCCCGATTGTGTAATACACATAATGTGCACTGAAAAGTACTGGAAGAAATACACTAAACTTTCCCCAAAGACAAGACTATCTTCCATCTGGCTCAAAATTGACTGACAAGAGACTGTCTTTAGACCAAGGTTCAATGTGAGATTCTATAAGGATCAACATGTCCATCACTCATGGAAGCCATGTCCAGACTTCTTCACACAGGCTGCAAGGCCCTACTTGATTCTGTTCTCTGACCACCTCTGCACTTTTGCACCTTTGCACTGCTCACTAGGCCTCACCATTGCACACAGGCCGTTTTTAGCTCCTGGAATGCACTCATTCAAACCTATTCCCACACGAGGCCTTTACACATGTTGTCCCTTCTGCCTGGAATGCTTTGGCCCATCTCTCTCATCACCGCTTCCATTTTCTCAGGGCTCAGCTTAAAGTGTAATCTCCTTGGAGAACCTTCCTTCACTGCCTGCTGTAAAGTAAGCTACCCTCTTTATCCTCCCACATAGCACCTTGGCCTTTTTCCTTTCCAGCCCATGTCACAGTTTGCGAGGACACATTCATGGGTGTCTTCCTTGTTCCCTGTCTGCTTTCACATAGAATAAACCCTATGAAGGTGAGGTCCACATCTGTTTTGTTCACTCTAGATAGCAGCCACCCGCTGAGTCTATTCACACAGACTCTCAATATCTGTTACCTAAATGAATGCATTAATGAGCAAAGATAATGTAAGCTACTAGGCACTGACCCTACCTAGCTAACTGCTATGGGAGATTTAGGATCTCACTGGAGAAAGACAACAGTCGATGGCTGAATAATCACAACAGCTCACGGCTCTGACAGTTCCTACAAGGAAATGCTTCACTTATTTCTAGACCATTTTCTAAGGATGGCTCATTGGGTCTGAAGTATCCTACATTCTACAAGCAATATGAACTGAAGAGAAAAACCACTGAGCACAGGCCCCCAGTATTCTAAAGGGATCTTGGGCCAGATACAGAGATTAAAGTGGAACTGGCCTATGCTGCTCTGCATGTGATCTCAGCTCCTTGGGTACTACACGGTCCCTCTCAATCTAACTCCCTTTTTTAAGGAAGATGAACTGCTATTATACGGTTCCCAGGGATTTTCTGAAATCTGTAAGGCAGTGGTTCTCATTACATCCCCTGCAGAACCCACACATGAAAAATAAAAATGGTTGTGGGAAAAAGAACAAATCAACTATTGTGTTAAAAGAAATCTTCATATGTAAAATATTACAACAACTTTAAGAACAATAATTGGCTGGGTGTGTGGTAGAACATGCCTATAGTCAAAGTTGTTTGGAAGGTGACGATCAGGAGAATCATGGCTCCAGGTCAGCCCAGGCAAAAAGTTAACAAGACCCTAACTGGTGAGACCTACCTGGAATCCCAGGTACATGAGAGAAGATAGTGGGAGGACTGAGATCCAAGGCTGGCCCCAGGTAAAAGCACAAGACTACTGAAAAATAAGAAAGGGCTGGAGGATGTTTCAAGTGGTAGAGCACCTGCCTACAAGCACAAGTCCCTGAGTTCAAACCCTAGTACCACCAAAAAAGGAAATAATAATAATAGAAAAAAGACAGCTACTCAGGAGGATCCAGAAGATTGCAGTTCAAAGCCAGCAAGACCCTATCTAAAAAATACCCAACACAAAAAAGGGCTGATGGAGTGGCTCAAATGCTAGAGCACCTGCCTTGCAAGTGTGAGGCCCTGAGTTCAAACCTCAGTACCCACCCAAAAAGAAAGAAAGAAGATATAATGCTACATATTAACTTAAAACTTTCTTCCCTGCAGATTGGGAAATAACTGGTAACCTCTATCTGCTCTGCACTCTGGGCACAGAGCAGCAGGGCTAGCTTAGGGCCTATCAGTGTTGCTGGGGAATGCTGTTCACGGGCATGAAACTGGGTGTGTGTGGTGGGGGTGGCAATGGCATAAATATGTTCCAAGCTCTTTTCAAACAGCAACTTCTATCTCCTACCACGTACCCTGTGCTGCTATCAATTTTTCCAACAGTTGATGGCAAATTCACCTCATAAATCAATCTGTACAAGAGGTCAGAGGTCAACCACAGCCAATTAAAACCTCTTTGCAATAATTCATCCAAGATCTGAGTAAGGATTTTTTTTCAAGTCCTAGGAGGCCCTTGTTTATTCTAATCAGATCAGTAGAGGAAGAACTAAATTGGGCAGAGCCTGCATTTTTCTCTTATCCCAAGGCACAAACTCAAATATTTTTATAAGAGAAGGAAGAGGAAAAGGAAAAAAGATATGAAGAAGTAGTGGGTGGAAGAAATCAGAGACTTTGCTTAAAGTCGTGTCACCAAGACTTCCTCAAGGAGAGCTGCTGCTCACTGCTTCATCCTGGGGACTCTACTCAAACTGTTTACAGTCCCAGTCCTGTTGGGGCTGTGTCCAGCAAATACAGCTGAACTGCAATTTAGTGTGTGACTGTGACATGGGAGACTCTGTGGAGGATGGAAATGAGACCAGTTAGGTTTATTGCTTTTGAGAAGACTTTAGATTGGTGGAAGCTGCCCAGGTGTGAGAAAGTCCTAGGAAAACTAGGAGGTGATATAGCATCTAAGTGCATAATGCACACACGCTGTCCAAGGGTTCCATTTGGCCCAGCACACTCTACTGAGGTTCTAATTTAATCCCTGTCTCAGACAGACTCTGTATGCAAGCAGACTTCACAGTCACTTTTCAGAAAAACAAAATGCTTTATTTTTTCCTAATCACTTGTGTTATATACACAGATATGATATAATTGTGGCTGTGCCTATGTATATCTATCTATCTATCTATCTACCTACCTACCTACCTACCTACCTGTCTATCTACCTCTATAGAAAACTGTCTAGATGCACTTTTTTTTCAGTGCTAGGGATTGAGCCCAGGGCCTCACTCATGCTGGGCAAGTGCCCTATCCCTGAGCTCCATCCCCAGTCCAACCATACTATGTTTTTACAATGCAAGTTATTACTTGCATTGACTACAAACAAGTTACTGAGCTTTCTAAATTTGTGTTTTGCAACTATAAGGCAGGTAATAATGGTACCAACTCATAGATGTGGTAGATTAAATGAGCTGTTGCAAAATTCTAGCATGCACTCTGGCCCCCAGAGGGCTTCTTCGAGGAAGAGTAGAACATAAAAGAATTGTTAGCTGCTATCCCCCCACTCCCCTTTCCGGGGGAAGGCTCCTGGTTATCAGCTCATTCTGGTGAGACTCCTCCCTCCAGCCCCTGGTCTTAGCCAGACGCTTGATTGATCACTCCTGGTGCTTGCAAAGACATCGATGGGAGGTCAGGCTGAGGAACTGCAGGCCTAGGCAGGGAGTTGCCAACAGCTGGCCTCAGCCTCCTCCCTGAGGCAATGCAGCCCAGTGGGCAGCCTCTGCCTGGCCCAAGGAACTTCGTGTGCTCCCCTCCCCCAACAAACACACAACTCTCACCTGTTTAGTAAGGCTCTGATTTAACCATCCCCTCTCAGACAGCCTGGACACATATGCAGGACTTCCAGCTACTTTGTTGTTGTTGTTGTCGTTGTCGTTGTCATCTTTTTGAGATAGGCTTTCATCCTGTAGCCCAGGCTGGTCTGGAACTCACGATACTTCTCCCTGGTGAAGTATTACAGATGTACAGCACCGTACTTAGCTCTTCCAGCTACTTTTTAAAACAAAACATTTCAATTTTTTCCTATTTATGAGTGTAAAACAAAATGCTGCTTTTAACAATTTGAACAGGGTTGAGCTGTGTAAAGAAATAAAAAATAAGTCTCCACTCTTTTTACTCTATTCCAACTCCACCTAGCCATCCTATGAGGTAGCAATGGTGACTGTTTTGTGAACATCCAGCCATGACTTGTAAAAGCAGTTGGTCTTCTGTATGAGTTGGTTTTGCACCTAAGGATTCAACCAACTGTAGATGGAAAAGTATTTTTTTAAGTCTAGGAACTTCTACAAAGCCAAACTTGCATTTGCTGTGGGCTGAGTACCATACTGAATCCACACAAGTAGAATAATGGGCAGGCATTACATTGGGGACTGTAAGTTAACTAGTGATGACTTACCGTACATGTGAGGCTGTGAATAGGTTATATGTAAATTATATTCCATTTTGTGTAAGGGATTTACCTATCTGTGGATTTGGTATCTGAAACGGGTCATAAAAACCAATGCCCCGCAACTACCAAAGGATAACTGTACTTAAAAAAAAAAAAACTTTAGTGTTTCTATGAGCACATGCAGTTATATAAGTATATGATAAATATTACTGTACACTGAGCTTTCCTTCCCCCACACAGTCCAAAGTATCATGGACCCCCTTCCCAGCTGTTATGTTGAAACTCCAGGCAAGGCTAGGAGGTCCTTATCCAAGTTCTACAGGACACTCAGTAAATTGAAATATCAGCTTTGTCTTCCTCTTTGGTACTCTTTTCAGTTTCATCCAAGGCTTTAGGTTCTGAAACCTAGTCTGGGATAAGGAAGTATGTCAAAGAATTCCTAACCTTTATTTCTCTGTGAAGCCAAAGGGCTCTGGCCGTTTATGGTCTGTTTCTCTTTTCTAGGAAATTCTCTATGTCCCCAGCTGTTCTCTAGACATGTGCAAAGGACATCTGGAGTAAGAGACAGTGTCTCCTTCCCATTCTATTCAGGATGATGAGGCCCTGAACCACACCCATCAGGAGCACAGGGTCCTTCAGAAGGCACAGCACAGTGAGCAGGGTACACTAAGAAGCTTTAGCTCTCAGAACAGCTGGCATTTTAATGAGCTGGCTGGGGTGGGTGCAGGAGTAGGCTTAGAAGTCACCTTTCTTATCATATCCTAGGTGCTCAAGAAACAAACATGAAGTGGAATCCTTCCCACACCAGGTCTCCAAGAGGTAAGAGGGAAGAGGACAGGTTCACAGTGGCCACCACCACAACTGACCTCTCCTGTTCTGTATTGATCATCTGCATTGGCAAGGAAAGAACTATCTGGAGAGAGAAAGATATTTCTGAGATAAGCTACTCCAGTATCTCTCTCAACTCTTCCGGGAAGACAAGATACTAACACACTCTCACATCCAACCTGTGTTGGTGCAAAAGCGTAAATAAAGAGACACAGTTGACTGACCCAAGATAAGGGTGAAGGGAAAGTAATGGATCTTGGGAAAGAAAGAGTGCTCTGACACCAGACCTAAGCCCCTAAATCCTGCCTCGCACTAACGAGGATAAGGAGGCCCCTTCCAGCTGGATGCTGAGCAGCCCTCTAGAGCTATTTATCACTTGCCCGCCATGTTTATTACTGTCTGAGAGCCAGAGAAAGTGACTGTGTTTATGGTAAGTCAGGACACTTCACATGGGATTTGTGAGAATTCTGGAGCTTGAGGAAGATTAGAACACAAAACTCATGACATGGAGACCTCACCCACCAACACACATACAAATTCTCTAATCACACTATGCCTGCTTGTCACTATGTGGGAGCTTTTTGAAGACAGGGTTGGTGTTTTATTCCTGCACATCCTGTCCTAGTCATCCTTTAACCGGAAGTGAGATTTATGAAACAGGAAGTCTATAAATATTTGTGAAATGGGCAGAGTACAGAATCTCTTCTTATTGTCAATCAAAACAATTTAATCAACAGATATTATTGAGAAGCTAGGGACTAGACTAGCCAGGGGATGAGGGAGGCAAGCAGAAGTTCAAAGAGATGTTACTTCTTGTCTCCCCAGTGGGTTGAGTATAGTAGCTATGTGTTTTTTTCAAAATGCATTACTCCGTCTTGTTTAAAAAAATTTTTTAACTTTCTCACTGAAATTCTTTTACCATGGTGGTCAAATATTCTCCACGTATATATGAACATACACGTCAATCCCCTAGCCCAGTGCCTGATGTATGACTCCAAATGCTGCTTTCCTTTTCCTGTTCCCCCACCCTGTGGGCTTTAATTCATGAATGTTGAGTACATAGGCAAGCTCTTTCCCAAAAGCACCATTTGGCAGGAGGGAGCATGGGATCCAAGGAAGAGCTGAATGAGGAACTGGAGCAAAGGTGCCGCTTGGATGAGCTTTTCTGGTTTGCCAGCAAGCAAGTATGCACAGGGACATCTGCTCATCAAGGCCACTGGGTGCCTGAAAGCCAGGCTGAGCACATTCAGGAAAGTCCAGCTGACACTGATGTAGACTCTTCTATAAAAAAAAATTTCGAACTGGGCACCGGTGGCTCACGCCTGAGCCACCTGAGGCTGAGAGTGGAAGAATCCAGGTTCTAGGCCAGCTGGGCAAATAGTTTGTGAGACCACATCTCCAAAATAACCAGACCCAAATGGACTGGAGGTGTGGCTCAAGTGGTAGAGTTACTGCTTTGCAAGCATGAAGGCCTGGGTTCAAACCTCAGTCCCATCAACAAACCCCCAAAACAACTCCCTCTGTAATATACTTTCTTATTGGTGTAATGATCTCGTTTCTCATTTCATTTTAGAAAACTTGTTTATAGACTTTCTGAATTATGCTATGCTTACTTTCTTCGAACACAACCCAGAAACAAAAATGACAATGGAAGGTGTCCCTTAGTAGTAGATAACAGAAATAATAGTCCCCGAAGCACGCTCCTCCTATGAACCATGAATTACAGTTGTTTGAAAATTTAATTTAATGGCATTGCCTTAGAGCAAGCAGCTCTTAAATATATGAGAAGCTGCTCAACTTGTTTCATAATAAGAGCTCTGCAAATCGAAGCTACAGGTAGGTATCATTTCTCACCTACCAGCTGGCAGACCCCAAAAGCCTGAGAAACTGGGAGACCAAGGGGGAAACGGACTCTCTTGTGTGGCAGGTAGGATGCAAAATGGTGCATCTCTGCGGAGGAGAACCTGGCAGTCTTAACTCAAAGAACCTGTTCTAACAATAAACTTGCCCAGTTATGAAGCGGAATGTGCACATGGCTGTCTGCTGCAGCATTATTTCTCAGCAAACAAACGACTGGAAATAGCCCATGTGTCAGCAATGGGAAACAGGCTGCATCTTCTGTGCTGAGCAGGCACAGAAGCTCTCCAGCATAGCCTGTTAAATGGAAAAACCAAGATGGCTCCATCTTGATGCAGAGCAAGATACAAAGTATGTGTAGTAGACTTTCTTTTATGCAAGAGAGAAGGGAAAGTGAGACTAGTACTGCATATTTTCTTATTTTTTTTAGACAGAAATATAGGAAGGTTAAACTAGTTGTTTATGGTGAACAAAGGGGACAGCAGAGTGACCTCTTTATGGATGCCTGTTCATACTACTTTTGAGCCCTGGAAATATTTTACATATCTAAACACAAACCTGTATAAAAGGGAAAAACAAACTCTAAACTTGAAGCAAAACAGAAATAAATGAACCCGACCATATATCAAGTTCATCTCATAATTGAACAGAAAAAAGAATCTTTCACAGTAACTTTCAAATATAGTATTATGTATATCCTTAGTGGTGTATAAGAAAATAAGAACTTGATTCAAATTGAGGGAAAGAGGGAAGGAGGGAAGAAAGGAGACAGAAAGAGAGTGCAAATGTGGAAAATGTGGCAAACATTAACATTTTTTGGATATGTGTCTATTGTATGACTTTTCTGTAAGTTGGAAATTTCTAAAATAAAACATTTGGCATGGGTCTTAAAAGTTCTGGGTTTTTAGAATTAGTAGTGCCACTTAAGGTGTTTTCTGAACTGAATGACCACTGTCACTTTCTTTTTCAGTCAAGTGAGGGTTTGGAGCTCCAGGCTACCCTGGGCTCCTGCCAGCTCCGAAGGTGTGATTCTGTCACCCACAAGTCAGTCCCTCAGAGCGCTGAAAAAGCCAACCCCAATGTGAAGCCCATTACTCAAGGGCCACAGAGGGAAGATGGCAGTGTCTGAAGACCCTCCCTTCCTTCCTTCCTCCCTCCCTCTCCTTCCTTCCTTTCTTCCTCCCTTCTTTCCTCTCCTTCCTTCCTTCCCTCCTCCTTCTCTTTCTTCCTTCCTCCCTCCCTCCTTCTCCTTCCTTCCTTCCTTCCTTTCTCCCTCCTTTCTTCTCCTTCCTTCTTTCCCTCCTCTCTCTCTCCTTCCTTTCCTCACTCCCTTCCTCTCTCCCTCCCTCTCCTTCCTTCCTTCCTTTCTTCCTTCCTTCTTTCCTTCCTCCCTCCCTCCCTCCTTTCCTCCCCTTCCTTCCTTCCCTCCTCCCGCCCTTCCTTTGTCCCTCCCTCCCTCCCTCCCTTCTTCCCTCCTTCCCTCTCTTCCTCCCTTCCTTTCTTCCTCCCTCCCTCCCTTCCTCCCCCCCTCTCTCGCACTCTCTCTCTCTCTCTCTCTCTCTCTCTCTCACATATGTGGTAACAACACATCACCTGACAGCAATCTTGTAACAAATTTTAAGGTAAATGACATGGTTTTGCTAACTACAAGCATGATGTTGTAAGTGAATCTCTACAATTTAATCATTTTGCGCCACAGAAACTGTTAAATGGTACCTCCCATTTACCCCTCCCCCAGTCCTATTTTAAAAATAGCTCCACTGGGTTCTTTATAGAATGCCTGGTCATTTAAGATTTCTAGTTTATTATGAGTGGCAAGTCTTATCCAACCAAACACTGCCAGAGGTTGAAACACTTTGGTAATGTTTTATCCCTTCCTTAATCTAGGAAGAAAAAAAAAAAATCCCAGAAAGGTATCCTACATAAGAGTTGCTTCTGAATTCTCATAAGCAAGGGAAAAATAAAACAAAGCAATATCAAGGAGTTAAAAGTTATCTCCTAAGAATGAAGATGTTTCACGTACAGACATTCCCTAATCTTCGTGCTTTGAACTTCTATGTAACTTTTTTGGAAGGTCAGTTTTGGCAAACACACATGATCCACATGTTAATTAAAGCAAGTTGGGCAGTGCTGGGGTTCGAACTTGGGGCCTTGTGCTTGCTAGGCAGGCGCTCTACCCTTTGGGCCACTCTGCCAGTCCCCTTTTGTGTTGAGTCTCTAGAAGTATTTGCTAGGGCTGGCTTCCAATCGATCCTGATGGCTGCCTCCTGAGTAGCTAGGATTTCAGGCTTGAGCCACTGGCGCCCAGCTGACTATAGACTTTTACTTAAACTTTTCAGTACTCTATAAGCCCCAAAGGATCCTCTATATAAATGATCTGCCTGAGTCTCCTTTCTCTTGAATACTGAGGTGGTTTGGATGTGATTGTCTCCCAAGGGTTCATCTCTAGGAAAATTGGTCCCAGTATGTTAGTGTAGAGGTGGAGCTTAGAGGGGATTTGCAAGACTGGCCCCTCTCTCTGTCTTCCTGTCTGGTGACAGCATACCGGGAACAAGTGAACACTTAAATTTTGTACATCCATACAATGGAATACTACTTAGAGGTCAAAAAGAACAAACTATGGATACACAAAGCAACATGGATGAATTTTTTAAAGCATTTTGCTGAGTAAAAGAATCCCGATACAAAAGATATTAAATGATTCTATTTATATGGAACTCTAATATATAGTGACAGAAAATACACCTGTGGTTGCCTGGGGCTATGAAGTTGAAATGAATGGCAGAGACTGACCATGAGGATACTGCAAGGTTGTGGGGGTGAGAGAAATGTGTTATATCCTGATTGCACTGTTGGATACACAATGGTACATATTTGTCGCAAATCACTAACCTACATGCTCAGTACACATGCACGCAATTATGTGTAATGTATGCACATACTTCAACTTTGATAAGGTTAAGATTTTAGGGCTGGCAGAGTGGCTCAAGTAGCAGAGAGCCTGTCTACCAAGCATGAGGTCCTGAGTTCAAATCTCCCAGTATTGAAAAAATTAGATTTTTTAAAAAAGTGCCCTTGTGGCTATTTTTCTTTTTTATTTGCCAGGTGTTCAATCTGTGACTAGTGTGACACAAAGGTGTTCTGAGGAGCCTGAGAGCTTAAATGTCAGAGTCACCATGTGCTACCACCCAGGCCTTCCTGGGAAAGATCGGATGGGTTTATTTGGAAGTCAACACTGTTTTTCCATCACCCAGGGGACGGCTGTGGAACACCGCCCCCAAAGTTCATTATCTCAGCACTTAATGTTTTGTTTTTGTTTTTTCAAAATACAGAAAAGTAATTAGAAGCCACGATGAGCAATAACCTCTGTGCCAAATTACCTTGTTTTAATTTGATGATGCTTTTGAATTGTTCAAGCTCAAATAATTAATTTAAAAACTGCCAGTCTCTTGATAGGATTTTTTTTTTTTTTGGAATGTGCATGGCAAGTATTATGAGGAACGTTTTTCATGGTAAAATCTTAACCCTCTAAGGCACACAATGACCACGGGACCACTGATCTGCTTCACGTATCCCAAAGATAATAAGCCTTGAGGAGGAAATGATTGCCTAGCCAACCTCTGGCAGTGAGGTTTGACTATTTCTTTAGTGACATTGATAAAAGCCATTGCTTTAATCAGATCATGAGAAGGCTGAATCAGGTTTCAGATGCCCTCGGGGTTGATAATTGAGCTCATTCCTGAAGAGCCTCAGAAGCACTAAAGCACTGAAGTGCAGCCGTGCCAATGAGGGACTTGAACAGGGCAACCGTGAACTTGGGTAAAGAAAACATTTCCCATTGGGCAGGCATGGAGCAAGCTTTGCCAAAATCTATTGAGGTTAAAGGAAGTAAAGTTGCAGGAGAGCCGGTGCTCTTATCTCCTGTGGAGGGAAGAAGGGGGAAAGCTCAAGTCCATTGACACAGCTAAGTCCTCAGCGACCCATGACTCCTGTCTTCTTGCCAGAGGGCACACTGCCTGCTTTTTCCCCTGCTATGCCTTCAGCATAGTTGGCCCTTCCTAAATGAAACTGGAGCAAAATTCCAGGCCATCTTTTGTAAATGTTTGTTCTTCACAAAGGCAGAGTGACTTCCCAAGTGGGTAAGCTGTCTGGAGATGTGCACCAGCTTAGAAGAGAGAGCCAGGTCTGTCCATGAACTTGCAGAGCTGTGCACAGAAGCACCCAATGGTCACCCAGCTCAGAGCCCTACAGTGGAGCCCAAAGCAGCCTCCAAGAGGTTATGGTGCATCCAGAGCCCAGGCTTTGCATCTGCTCCAAGTCTCAACCCTTTTGGTGAGACCCTCAGCAAGCAGGGGGCTGAGCCTTTAGAATCAAGTTTTTGCTGGTCAAATGTTAGAGGATGGCCTCACATGCCATAAACAAGAGTGACCAAGTTTTAATGTCATCTGTGAGAGGGCTGACAGTCTCTGGGCTGTTCCTGGAAAATGGATCTTAGTCACAATGAATCTGTTCAACTTTCAGTTTACTCATTCATTTTTTTGGATAGGCACTCGGTAATGGTTGAAAATCTTGATTTGGCTTTGGATGCCATGTATGTATACCTTCATGCCATGTCTTCCTCTTGTCTCAAATAGTATCCATTTGTTAAGTAAAGCTCTAATATGGAAATGGGAGTGACAATTGGGGTTTCCAATAGAAATATTAGATAGTCTCAAGGCTTTGAGCCAACATACCATTGGGATGGAAAACTGGTCTATCTTTTGGTACTGGTGCCATTGCCCCTAATCTAAGTCTTTCTAAGGATAGACAAGTTGGTGTCACATAAGGATTTCTAAATAGCTCTACTTACTTTGATCATTTTGTCGTATGGATTTCAGAAATCTTAGCCATCTAACTTCACTAGATCCACAGGGATGATGAAATCAGAATTGAGTATCTCTTCTGGAGCCAGAAAGGATGAGCTGAGTCCCTGCTCATTTATTTAGGGCCTCTTTAAGTAACATCCCGTTTTTCTAAATTCTACATCACCATTTTGATTTCTAGTGGTGGATACCCCCATGATCTGCAAAGGCCTCCTGATGGTCTGTCAGTTTTCCTGCCAGTTGTAAGAAAGGCTTAGCTAGAAAAGCAATCTGCTGCCATGCTGTTGCCTTGCATTTTATTTTGAATGCTCTCACTTGTTGGTACTAGAGTTTGAACTCAGGGCTTTGTGCTAGCTTGGCAGGTGCCCTACTGCTTGAGTCACATACCTCCAGCCATTTCTGCATTGGTTATTTTGGAGATAGGGTCTTTTTGCCCCTGGGTCTAGCCTAGAACATGATCCTCCTATTTTAAGCTTCCTGCATTGTTGGGATGGCAGTTTTTTTTCTGTTGAGATGAGGTCTTGTGAACTTTTTTTGCCTGGGCTTTCCTGGAACCGCGATCTTCCCAATTGCAGCCTCCCAAGTCGCTAGGATTACAGGCATGAGCCACTGGTGCCAGCTGTTCTCACTTTTTAAAGAACTCAGTGTGACTATTTAGCTTCGATTTCACTGCACTGGCAAACCTACTCAGTTTTTTAGTGCACTAAGAACACCTGTGTTTTTCCTGATTCCGTGTGGTCCCTTTGTGTTCTGGCACCTGCCTTCCCTTCCCCTCCTTGACCACTGTGGGCTTCCAGTATCCGCACAATGTTCACAGCCCAGAACCATTCTGCAAGTTTTTAACATCTCTCCTGACCTGCCAGAACTCCTCGACTTCCTGAGTATTACCTCTCCTCATTCTGGAGTCTGTTCTTTTCTCCGCTTTGGTCTTTCTTCCACCTGGCTCCACACCTCCGTGTGCCCTATCTGAATCCTCCACCTGGCCCACCTGCTTCTGGACACTCTCCACCTGGATGGAGGCCTCGCATGTGGGGCTCACTTCCCTGCCCCTCATGTCAGCCAGGGAGCAACGCGCTTAGCCAATGGTGACTGTAAGCACGGCTAAGGCAGGATAAGAAATGGGACTGCAATTCCTGCAGATTTGCACTGTATCTGAAGAGAATTAAACACCAATGAAACATCAGCCACCTCCACAGCAAAGCTTTCCTGAGCTCAATCCATTTCTTCTCTGAACTGCCCTCCTTATTTTCTGAACCACACAATTTGATATTGCTACAGCTTTGCATTATCCTTATGACTATTACAACATTGCATCAAGAAAAGATGTAAAGCTCTTAGAGAACAGTGTCCTGCCTTTCATTCTCATATCAAGAGTTTTGCACAGGTAGACTTTTAATGCCAGATCAATGCTGGTGGATTGATAAGTCATTGTTTTAATTCAGCTGTGAATTTGGATCACTACATATGGAAAGTGTAGTCCTTGTTGGTGGACACATGTCACTGAAGATAAATGCTACCTCCAAATTGGTGGCTGAAGTTAGGGGGCTGGGAGGCTGAGGAGGAGCACTCCCATGTCCCTGGAAGGCACACAACATCGTAATTCTGGACCAAAGGACACTCCTCCTGTCTTACGTGATGGCTAGACTGCCCACTCATTTGTTAATTCAGTGCATTATTTTTTAGTCAAGAGAATGTGTTGTGTGTGAGGTAATGCATTGCACACTGATGGGCAAACACAGAAACTGTGAATCCTGTGGTGTGGGGTGCCCAAATTCAGCCGGAATATGGTCAGTAACATTCTGGCCCTCTCTCCCAGAAGAATCTTGGGGGTAGAATCTGCAGACAACCCCACCTCAGCCTCTGGGTGCCAGCTGAACTCCTGCCTCTGGACAGGAACAGCCCATCCTGCTGGAAGAGACGCCAAGGACTCTTGGAACGTCTGTCTTCATTTTGCAGAAGTCAAAAGCATTTTGATGAACCAGGGTAATCAAAAGGAGCATTGGGCCATTTCTTTCACATATTATTTAGTCAGCAGATGTTTAGTGAGTACATAGTATATGGTAGGCACTGTGCAGAAACGGTGAGTGACGTGAAAATGAGCTACTACTTTTGGCCTTAGAGCCTCTGGAGGAAAGGAGATAAAACATGCACTTAAAGAAATATAAATTGAGATGAGAATTAAAATGGTGGGGGGTCAGGGATCTGGCTTCCTAAAGAAGGTCTTGGAAGAAGGGTGAGAAACAGACATGGGGAAATGGGAATGAGATTCAGAAATGGGAATTAACATGAATTTGTCTGCAAAGAGCCAGAAATACACAGACCTGGATGTAGAAAGTGACTCACTCCATTGGTTGGAAGCAGAATGAATATTAAAAAGAAAGTGGCAAGGCATGACTACACAATGAGGAACATTTGGGTTATATACCTACATGAAATGACCATATAATTTATCATTCATATCAGGGTGCATTAGACTGAAAATGTTAGCAGTTAAATAAGGCAGGTGTCCTCAGTAGCAAACTCCTACACTAGTGCACCTTCAAAGTGTCCTTTCCTTTGACTGCAAAGGGTCCTATCCTTTTTTTTTAGGAGAAAGAAGCTAACTGTGTCCAGAAGTATTACTGTTTGCTATCTCTATCATGCAAACTAAGCCTGCCCAGAAGAGCTTCTGTCTGCCATTTTAACCTTTTGAAGAAGTGCTCCAGAACGCTGAGCTAAGCATACCCAAGAATACCACCGCCATCTTTCCTTCTTGAACTATGACCTGAAACTGAGCATGCTCAATAGTGTGCATATTAAATTGAGCTTGCTCAGCAATGTGTCTGCCCCGGAATTCTTTTCTATGTGAGTATGCATAGCTACCTAAATAAGATCCCCACACTTCCTTTGTTTGGGAAGGGTATTGCTTTGAAAATAACTCCAGTGCTTTCCTTACCTGCTGTAGGTAATAAGCCTTTCTCCACTCTTGACTATATTGCTTGACTTTGCACTCAACCAAGATACTTAATTATTGCATTCAGTTATAAACAGGGGCATAAAAATAATTAAAATTATATATATTTTTGAAATGCATGTTGACCAGCACATTTTTTTAAAAAGCGCTATTAAAAAACTGTTTTTAAGAATAAAATTATTTATATATAGGTAGAAAAATATCAATCTGTATCTAGAAAGATGTCTGGGAACATTGAAGCAAAAATTTTAAACCTTCTTTATGCTGGTCATCCAATACTGTGAAGATACAGAACATTTATATCATAGAAAGTTCCAGCATGTCCCTGTGTACCTAGTCACACCTTCCCATGACCCCTTGGAATCCACCTGACCCCACAGATCCAAAAGTTTCAATCTGAGTTATATTCCATTGTATGGTATACTATAATTTTTTATTCACACATTTTCCAGTTTTGAGCAATAATGAATAAAGCTGCCATGACTATTCATTTATAAATTTTATATAGACACACATTTTAATTTCTCTTGGATAATACCTAGGGGCTGATTTGCCAAATGGAAAGGGAAATTTTAACTTTATAAGAAATAGCCAAACTGTTTTCCAAAGTGACTATACTTATACATACACAATGGAATATTGTTCAGCCATAAAGATGGAACCCTGCATCTGTAGGAACATGGATGGAGTGGAGATCATTACGAGATAAGCCAGGCACAGAAAGACAAGTTCATGTGTGGAATCAAAAAAATCATCCTCATGGAAGCTGAGAGTGGAAAGGTGGTTACCAGGGGCTGAGAAAGTAAGGGAGGGGAAGGGATGGGAAGAGGTTGATGGATGGATACTAAGTTACAGTTAGGAGTAAGAAGCTGTGGGGTGCTATTGCACAGTAGGAGTACTGTAAGTAACAAGAAACTAGAAGAAAGGATTTGGGAAGTTCTCACCATAAAAAAATGACAAGTGTTTGAAGAGCTAGATACGCTTACCCTGACTGAAGCATTACCAATGTGTGCATGTATCAAAATATCCTGTTACCTCATTACTATGTATAATTTTTATGTTTTTGTGTACTAGTTAAAAAGGAAATTTAATTTAAAAAAAACCAAAGTGGCTATACTATTTGCCCTATCCACCAGTAGTTGTATGAGAGTTCTAATTTACTCCTCATTCACTCACACTTGATGTTGTCAGTCTTTCTAATTTTAGCTATTTTAATAGGTGTACAGTGCTATCTCCCACTGTGGTTTGTAGTTTGCTTTTTTCACTTGATGACTAAAGATATTTAACAGGGGGAGAAATGACCCAAACATTGTATGCACATATGAATAAAAGAAAAAAATTAAATAAAAAAAGATATTTAATATTTTTTCATATACCTATAAGACATTCACATATCCTCATTTAGTGAGATTTCTTTTTAAATCTTTTCCCATTTTAATTGGATTTTTCTCTTATTGGATTGTAAAGGCAAAGGCTCATTATATATTTTAGTTACAAGTACCTGTCAGGCAGATGTATTATAAATAATGTCCCCTAGCCAGGAAAAGGCCTTTTCTTTATTTTAATGGCACTTTGGCAGAGCAGAAGTTTTAAATTTTAACAATAGAAAAGTTAACCATTTTTACATTTATGTTTTATACTTTTTGTGTACTGTCAAGTTTTTGCTTTCTCAGTCAGAGTTTCTTCTAGAAGTTTTATCATTTAGATATATAATCCATTTCCATTATAAGCATGATTAATTTTGTGTATGGCTTAGAATAATGGATGAGTCACTTTTTTTACTATCTAACTGGAATAATGCTATTTTTGGGGTGTGGGGAATCTTTGCATATTGGATTGCCTCTATGCCTCTGTTAAAACTTTCCTGACCATGTATGTGTGGATCTATTTCTGGCTACATATTTCCACTCAAATTCATGTCAACCTTATACCAAATCTATGCTGCTGGGTAGTCAAAGTAGCTTCATAGCAAGTCATTACATCAGGCAGAGTAATGTCTCAACTATTTTTTGGAAAAAATTGGGAAAGCTTATTTGATTTGGTTTGATAACAACCTGTTGGTCAACAGCAATATCACAGATGCAAACAGGAATTAATTACTCCAAGTAATTTTCTACTGCAAATTAAGTTTCTTAATTTAAGTATTGTTTTTATGCAAGTATTGTGCTCCACCAAAATTCATGTTTATATTATCACCAGAAATATGAATAATTTTATCTTCATTGATGGAGGTCCTAACTGAATTTGTGATAGTATTCCCAATAATGTCAGATTTTTCACCTTTGACACATGAACTTTCAAATCGTTTACTCTGTTTTCATGACTATAATTAAAAAGTGGAGACACTATTGAAATGAATTTGAGTTTCTATTTGAAACATCTGATACAGTCCACATAAACTTGGCATCATTGAACTGTTTGTAAAGTTCTTCTCCTGCTAATGGCTTCTGGAGGAGTTTTAGCCAATAGGGAAGAAGAGCCAATTGTTTGGTATTACGCCTTTCTTCTCTTAAGGACTGTCTGTAGATGTAGTGGTGGTGGGGGGGGGTTTGCTTGTTTGATTGATTGGTTGGTTGGTTGGTTGGTTGGGATTTTTTTCTTTTTTTTTTTTTGGTGGTACTAAGGTATGAAGTCAGGATCTTGCACTTCTAGGTAGGCACTCTGCCACTTGAGCTACAACTCCAGTCCTTTTTGGTTAGTTATTTTTCTGGTAGGGCCTCACACTTTTTGCCCAGTCCATACCGGAACCACCAGCCTCCTATTCATGCTTCTTTGTAGCTGGGAGACAAACTCACCACCACACCCAGCTTTTTATTGGTTGAAATGGGATCTTGCTGTTTGCTTGGGCTGGCCTTGAATAGTGATCCTCTAAATCTCTTCCTCCTGAGTAGTTCGGATTACAGATATGAGCCACCATGTCTGCTTCTAGATGTGTTTAATGTGGTTGTTCAATGAGATTGAATAATAAGTCACATGTAGTGCTTTGATGATATCATTTCTTTATGTTAAATCACCTTACTTCCCTCCTTTACTCTTTCTGCCCTCATTCCAGCTTCCCAAATCACACTCACCAGGAAAATATTTAAATGTAAAAATTTATCTTTAGTGCTACTTTCTGGGGTTACCCAGGCCAAGATAAATCAAAATGAGCATAATTAATTTTGAAAAATGCTTAATAGTCATGCTTTAAAGAGTGTTACATAAATACAATTTCTATGGTTGCCTATGTTGTCTTCTTGGGGCACAGTCTTATTAAAATATCTACTAACCTAATACTTCTTCAACAGATTTGTGTGTTTTGGTTTTCGTTAGTCGATGATATCACTGTGGGTTGAATAATAGATAAATATCCCCAAATATATCCAGGTGATAAGTTCATAATTTTTTTGAAATAGGGAGAGTAATTGATTTTTCATGAATGTAACTTTTCTTCTTCCTTCCTTGCTCCCTCTCTCCCTCCCTCCTCCTGCTTCCTCCCTTCCTTCCTTCCTCCTTCTTTCCCTCCCTCCTTCCTTTTTCCCTTCCTTCCTCCCTCCTTTTCTTCCTTCCCATTGCTATAGTACTGAATACTGTGGTGTGCTGTCCATATCCTCCCTACAGTACTGTGACATGGGTTTCCCAGTTGCTGGCTGTTTTGGCTGTGGGCATCTCCAGAAATTTCCCTGGGTTAAAGCAAGCTGTCTTTTCCAAGTGAGGGTCCCTCTTTGGGGACAGCCTCTGTCCTATAATGGGTCAATGGCAGAGACAGGAGTTGTGGTGAAACATAAGACCTGGTTCACTTGCCTCATTTCAGTGAACCTTCAAGACCCCAGGACTTCCAAGGGATCTGCTGAGACCTTGGCTGCTCCAACCAAGTTCAATTTCTCCCTGTGCCCAATTCTGTCTCGCTTACCTCCCTCACAGTATCATTCCAAGAACTCTCTCCAATAAACATCCTGCAGGAAACCCTCCATTTCAGAGTCAATTTCTCAGACATCCCATCTAAGACAGCCACTGGAAGGGCTTATTGCAGCACTTTATTTATTTTTATTTTATTTTTTTATTATTCATATGTGCATACAATGCTTGGGTCATTTCTCCCCCCTGCCCCCACCCCCTCCCTTACCACCCACTCCACCCCCTCCCTCTCCCCTCACCCCCTCAATACCCAGCAGAAACTATTTTGCCCGTATTTCTAATTTTGTTGTAGAGAGAGTATAAGCAATAATAGGAAGGAACAAGGGGTTTTGCTGGTTGAGATAAGGATAGCTATACAGGGCATTGACTCACATTGATTTCCTGTGCGTGGGTGTTACCTTCTAGGTTAATTCTTTTTTATCTAACCTTTTCTCTAGTTCCTGGTCCCCTTCTCCTATTGGCCTCAGTTGCTTTTAAGGTATCTGCTTTAGTTTCTCTGCATTGAGGGCAACAAATGCTAGCTAATTTTTTAGGTGTCTTACCTATCCTCATATCTCCCTTATGTGCTCTCGCTTTTATCATGTGCTCAAAATCCAATCCCCTTGTGTTTGCCCTTGATCTAATGTTCACATATGAGGGAGAACATACGATTTTTGGTCTTTTGGGCCAGGCTAACCTCACTCAGAATGATGTTCTCCAATTCCATCCATTTACCAGCAAATGATAACATTTCGTTCTGCTTCATGGCTGCATAAAATTCCATTGTGTATAGATACCACATTTTCTTGATCCATTCATCAGTGGTAGGGCATCTTGGCTGTTTCCATAACTTGGCTATTGTGAATAGTGCCACAATAAACATGGATGTGCAGGTGCCTCTGGAGTAACCTGTGTCACAGTCTTTTGGGTATATCCCCAAGAGTGGTATTGCTGGATCAAATGGTAGATCAATGTTTAGCTTTTTAAGTAGGCTCCAAATTTTTTTCCAGAGTGATTGTACTAGTTTACATTCCCACCAACAGTGTAAGAGGGTTCCTTTTTCCTGCATCCTCACCAACACCTATTGTGGGTGGTGTTGCTGATGATGGCTATTCTAACAGGAGTGAGGTGGAATCTTAGTGTGGTTTTAATTTGCATTTCCTTTATTGCTAGAGATGGTGAGCATTTTTTCATGTGTTTTCTGGCCATTTGAACTTCTTCTTTTGAAAAAGTTCTGTTTAGTTCACTTGCCCATTTCTTTATTGGTTCATTAGTTTTGGGAGAATTTAGTTTTTTAAGTTCCCTATAGATTCTGGTTATCAGTCCTTTGTCTGATGTGTAGCTGGCAAATATTTTCTCCCACTCTGTGGGTGTTCTCTTCAGTTTAGAGACCATTTCTTTTGTTGAGCAGAAGCTTTTTAGTTTTTGAAGTCCCATTTATCTATGCTATCTCTTAGTTGCTGTGCTGCTGGGGTTCCGTTGAGAAAGTTCTTACCTATACCTACTAATTCCAGAGTATTTCCTACTCTTTCCTGTATCAACTTTAGAGTTTGTGGTCTGATATTGAGATCCTTGATCCATTTTGAGTTAATATTGGTATAGAGTGATATACATGGATCTAGTTTCAGTTTTTTGCAGACTGCTAACCAGTTTTCCCAGCAGTTTTTGTTGAAGAGGCTGCTTTTTCTCCACCATATATTTTTAGCATCTTTGTCAAAGACAAGTTGGTTATAGTTGTGTGGCTTCATATCTGGGTCCTCTGTTCTGTTCCACTGGTCTTCATGTCTGTTTTTGTGCCAGTACCATGCTGTTTTTATTGTTATTGCTTTGTAATATAGTTTGAAGTCAGGTATTGTGATACCTCCTGCATTGTTCTTTTGACTGAGTATTGCCGTGGCTATTCGTGACCTCTTGTGTTTCCATATAAATTTAACGGAGATTTTTCAATGTCTTTAATGAATGTCATTGGAATTTTGATGGGAATTGCATTAAACATGTAGATTACTTTGGGGAGTATCGACATTTTTACTATGTTGATTCTACCAATCCATGAGCATGGGAGATCTCTCCACTTTCTATAGTCTTCCTCAATCTCTTTCTTCAGAAGTGTATAGTTTTCCTTGTAGAGGTCTTTCACATCTTTTGTTAGGTTTACACCTAGGTATTTGATTTTGTTTGAGGCTATTGTAAATGGAATTGTTTTCATACATTCTTTTTCCGTTTGCTCATTGTTAGTGTATAGAAATGCTAATGATTTTTCTATGTTGATTTTATATCCTGCTACCTTGCTATAGCTATTGATGATGTCTAGAAGCTTCTGAGTAGAGTTTTTTGGGTCTTTAAGGTATAGGATCATGTCGTCTGCAAATAGGGATATTTTGACAGTTTCTTTACCTATTTGTATTCCTTTTTATTGCTTCTTCTTGCCTAATTGCTCTGGCTAGGAATTCCAGTACTATGTTGAATAGGAGTGGAGATAGTGGGCAACCTTGTCTGGTTCCTGATTTTAGAGGGAATGGTTTCGGTTTTTCTCCATTAAGTATAATGCTGGCTGTAGGTTTGTCCTATATAGCTTTTATAATGTTGAGTTTCTTTCCTTCTATTCCTAGTTTTCTTAGAGCTTTTATCATGAAATGGTGCTGGATCTTATCAAAAGCTTTTTCTGCATCTATTGAGATGATCAAGTGGTTTTTGTCTTTGCTTCTGTTAATGTGGTTTATTACATTTATATTTTCGTATGTTGAACCACCCCTGCATTCCTGGGATGAAGCCTACTTGGTCGTGGTGAATAATCTTTTTGATGTGTTGCTGAATTCAGTTTGCCATTATTTTGTTGAGGATTTTTGCGTCAGTGTTCATTAAGGAGATTGACCTATAGTTCTCCTTTTTGGAGGTGTCTTTGCCTGGTTTGGGATAAGTGTAATACTGGCTTCATAAAATGTGTTAGGCAATTTTCCTTCCCTTTCTATTTCATGGAACAGTTTAAGGAGGGTTGGTGTCAGTTCTTCTTTAAAGGTCTGATAGAATTCAGCAGAGAATCCATTAGGTCCTGGACTTTTCTTTTTTGGGGAGACTCTTGATTGCTATCTCAGCACTTTAAAAAGCATTAACAAACGAAATAGATGCAATCTTCATTATGCAACGAATGAGAAAACCTCTGTATTAAGAGTGTTCAGATGACTCTAGACATTTTTTGGTAGGACTTCTCTACCCATGTTTCCCATGCAGGTCCACTTAATCTGAACTTCCCCATATCCTTCTGCCCCAGCCGAGAGTTGGTTTGCAAGTACAGACTTCTAACAGACCAGCAGGAGCATGGTCCTGCCATCACAAGAACAATTGTCTCTCCACCGTCACTGCAGGTAGGAGGAATTTTCTGTCACTAACAGCTTCTGTCCAAGGGCACATTTGTTTTTATCAGCCAGTGATCTGCAGGCTATCCTTGAAGGACAAGTGTTAATTGCTTAGCATCTTGATAGGGCCCCATAAAGAGAGGAGAATTAGTCTTCCAGATTTCAACACGTGTTCTTGCAGGGATTTCTTTACTACACATGCATTTCTCGTGGATTGGAAACCACGACAAACCTGGATATCCACTGTAGAAGTCTTTCAAATCCATCTCAGCCTTTCATTCTCCTACCAATAAACATGTGCCACTAAAAAATGAAACACCAGGCACAAATCTTGGATAGGAAGCTTGGAAAATAGGCATAAGTTCACTGTATCCAGGGCAAATAAACAGTCATGGTCACCTAATGTATAAATAACAGAAGGCCACTGATGTTATGTGCTCAAGAATGGATACAGGAATCCTCGAATGGATACAGGATGGCCCTGTGGTGGTACTAATAGAACCAGACAAACTCAGAAGAGAAACTAAAATCTCTTGCTTTATAAAATGTGCTTGGGAGATGTGACAAAGTTAGTGACAGCCCAATAGCATTGTTTTTGATAAATATTCTGTGAATAAAGATTGCTATCAACTGGGCACCAGTGGCTTACCACTGTAATTCTAGCTACTTAAGAGGCCGGGAACAGGAGGATCATGGTTTGAGGACAGCCCGGGAAAATAATTCACAAGACCCATCTCCAAAATAACCAGATCAAAATGGAGCTGAGGTGACACAGCTCAAGTGGTAGAGTGTTTGTTTTGTAAGTGCAAAGCCTTGAGATCAAACCCTAATTCCACCCAAAAGATTGCTATCATCACAAGAGGCTTAGCAACCAAGATGTTGATGAATACAACTGCCAATGGTGACCGGCAGTTTCCAGAGTCCCATCAGGTCCTCATAATGACTTTTCCTCCATCCAGGTTGAGGTTGATGGCTAGTGTGAGCAGACATGGTGGGCCATTTTAGGTCAGGTAGGTTTAGTTGAAAGGCTAAAAGTGCCTTGTTGAACCTTGCTTTTGTTAGGTACAAAGTAAATACCTCAAAATGCCAGAAAATCAAACATCCACATAGGTTCTAGGCCTCTGTAGTAAGGGTTTGAGCTGGTTGTGTAAAAATTAAAGACTTCTGTGGCAATCATAGAACTATCTGACTTTTGCTCTTGGAATACTAGGGTATAATGTCATTTCTGGGTTTCCACTAAATCTTTTAACTGAATACCAGACACAGATTTATAGGCTTCTTCTTTTTTTTTTTTTCAGTGCTGGGATTTGAACTCAGGGCTTTGCACATTTGCTAGGCAGCCACTCTACCTCTTGAGCCATGGCTCCAGCCCCAGACACAGAGTTCTATCCTTATGTAAGAACTTTTAATCTTTATAGCCACCCCAAGGCATTTGCAAGAATTAGGTAGTATGTACAAAACACTTAGAATAGTGCCTGAGACCTGACACCTAGAATTTGCTGTTATAAATTTCATATTCGGAAGAATCAGAAACAGTTACAAGAAATCTCTGAAGTAGACACACACAGTTTACAGGAAACTTCTGGCAGCCATTCTGACATCTGTTTGGGTTTTTTCTGTTGGTTCTTCATTCACTGAGCCAGCATGTGTTGAGCACTTAAGCATGGCAACCATTCTGAGTGTCAAAGACTGGTGTCATGTAATCACTGTCATTTAATCCCATCAACAATGCAATTTTATTGTTGCAACTCCTTCAACCAGTCTTCACTAAATTTGATAAGCCATCTAATAATAAAAATTTAAGAAGAAATTAACTTTTCGATTAAATGAATTCATTCGGATGTTCAATTTCCAGACAATAATTGCTCTTCAGAAATGCCAGCGGGGCACACAAAGCTGTAAAGTCAGAGAAATGCGAACATTAACAGAACAGCTAGTTCAGTTATGATGTCATTAAATAAAACCCATATGCACATAACCAGGAGCCAAGTAGACCATAAAACAGCTGAATACTTCCTCAAAGACCAATAGCACCTATCTCAAGAGTGAGGACTAGTTCTGCCAATTAGATGTTTCCATAAATTGAATGAGTATAATCTGAAGTTCCAAGGATTTAATAAAAATATATTTAAAGAACGGGTCAACAAAGTAATTTTAGCAAAACCCAAAACATTAACAAAGGAATACTGAAATAAGAGCAGCATGATAGTCCTAATCCTTTCTGAATATAGAAAGTAGGAGAGATAATAACTTCATAAGTAAAAGAGTAATAAATACGATTAATAATCAATTGGTAACTTTTGGTAAAAACTTTGGATTTACAGCCTAGCAATTGAGAAAGCAAATTATTCAAATAGCTGAAGCACAATTCCTTTTATTGGGTTAAAAGATACAATGTAGTTGTTAACCAACAGGAAAAAACTAAAAATTAATGCTGGATGATTGCATTATTTTTAACACAAACTTGGGGAGGAGTTCAAAGTTTTGTATGACATTGCTTAACCTGTTTTCTGATCTGTGACTGAGATTTCTCAGTACTTACAATTTCAAAGAAAAATTAGTCTAGAATTGTTACAGAAACCCTATTTCATTTTAGTCGTGATATTAATCTGTGAAAATATGTAAACCAATTTTTAGAACTTCTTTTTTCCTTTAAGAGCTGGGAATGTAACCAGGGCCTCGTACATGTTAGACAAGTGCTCTACCACTGAGCTACACACCCAGCTAAATCTATTTTTAAAAAGGACAATCTGCCTCATTAATCTTTTACTTTTAATACTGATTTATAATTTACCAAAATTTGTAATTCATTTTATAATCTGTTGGTTACTTTGTGCTGCAATTTACTGTGTAATTGTAATGCAAATTTAATCCAGAAGAAAAATTTACAACTTTTAGCAGCTTGTGATTATAGAGTTTTTTTTAAACTTCTATGTCAACTTCTTCACAGAGAAATAGGAGAGGGTGATCAATAAAACACTTTCAAGGTTAAAATAACGTACATATAGATGATAGTCTATGGGGCCAATAGAATGAAATATAAATTCAAGAAAAAATACACAATTTCTGACTGTCAAGAAGAGTAGGCTTGTGTGCCTTTAAAATGCCAATGGAGGCAAAGAATCCAAAGTGTCAGTGATGCAAGATAAATAAATTCACAAGATAAATAAGATCTAATGCACAGCATGGTAATTCTAGCTAACAAAACTGGATTGTATACTGAAATTTCCTAAGAGTGTACATCTCAATTGTTCCCCGCACACACACAAAGGTGAGGAGATGGATGGTTATGGTAATCATTTCACACTGTGAATGTATATCAAAACATCACAATGAACAAGGTATGGTGGCATGGTGTATACCTGTAATCCCAGCACTCAGGAAGCTGAGGTTGGAAGATGGTGAGTTCAAGGCCAATCTGAACTTTATAGTGAGACCTTGTCTCAAAAATAATAAAAATAAAAGACATTGTATTATACATCTTAAATATATACAAATTTTATTTGTTAATTATATCTCAATAAAACTGGGTAAAAAATAAAGGATAATGGGGGCAACCAATTAATGAAGTATCTAAATTTCACTGGATGTATTTAAAGGAGTTGTGACAGTTTTGTTTCCAAATGTCCATGTTTATAATAAACCAAATATTACATCATTAACAACTATCTAAACTTAAGATACCATTTTTTTGGTGGTACTGGGGCTTGAATTCAGAGCCTCTACTTGCTAGGCAAGTGCTCTATGCTTGAGCAATGCCCGCTTTTTTGTTCTAGTTACTCTTAGGATAGGGTCTCCTGTTTTTTGCCAGAGCCAGCCTCAGACCTAGATTCTCCTACATCAGCCTCCTGTGTAGCTGAAATTACAGATGTGTGTCACTATCCCCACCTTATTTGTTGAGATAGGGGGGTCTTAATAACTTTTTGCCCAGGCTGGCCTTGAATCCTCCCAAGTAGTTGGGATTGCAGGCGTGAGCCCCTGTGCCCAGCCTAACACTTTCTGGTAATGAACATCAATGATGCAAGGGGGTGCATAGTTTTACAAAATAAATTTGAGAGCAAAAACACTGGCAGATTCCTGCTGTGGTGCACAGTTTCCACATTGAGTCCAAAAGGACAAAGAAGGGCTGTAAAAGAGAAAGGGACTGAGAATTGTGAACCCTGGTGGGGCGGGAGTAAAGGCGGAGAGCCTGGAGAGAAAGGCTGGCAGGTTTAAGGGAAGAGCTGGAGGGAGGCCCTGGGCAGGTGGAGGAAGCTTTGGGAGGAGATAGATCATCTGGGAGACATGTTCAAGAAGCAAAGTCTAAGGACAGGCCAGTACCAGCCTGGTCCTATGGCCTGGGGATGAATTAGAGGAGGGAAGATTCCAGCACTGGGAGCTGAGTTCCATCTCCCACTAGAGCCCTCCACACGTTGCCTTAGCACAGGAAGAGGTGGGACAGAGGCCAATTTCGGTGGGTAAGGCAGAGTGAAGATGGTAGCCAGAGGGAAGGGTTGGGTTGACAGAGGCATCAGCTGTGATCATGAAGGAAGCTCTCTGTAAACAACCCACTGTCCTCCCCCTTGAGTCCTTCATCTTAAAATTCACGTGTAACGGTTTCTCAGTGTGCCTGAACCTTAGAGCGGGTGCCATCGCGCCAGGCGGGGCAAGCAGCATGATCCCTAGGCCAGGACGTGTGGACTTGGGTCTGGGGCTTTGCTCCTTCATGGGTGTACAACTCTGGGCAAGTGACACAGTTTCTCTAAGCTTCAACTTCTAAACATGTAAAATGGGGAAAAATAAGAATCGTGGCATGATCAAGTTATAAAATGTATGTAACTATTTTATAAACTGCAAAGTACCAAGTGGTGTAGGAAACACACACACAATTACACAAATTAGAACTGTCACACGCGCGCCATCTGCAGTATCATTCACAAGCATCAGAAAATTCTACACACTTGTTGGTAATATTTTTGTTTTGGAGAACATAGAACTTTGGCATTGAAAAGTGCCATCTTTATCAAATCCTCCAATTTTATTAAGAAGATGCTGATTCATAGAGATGTTTACTGATTTATCCAAGGTCACACAACTAGAAATTGACAGGATGGGGATCGACTTAAGTTTGCCAGGCTCCTAGCCTTGTACTCTTTCTACTTACCATGCTACTACTTGTATTTGATTTATAGGTTGACGTGTAACGTGGTATTTCTGCTGGGGCATAGTGATTTTTTTCAATCTTTCCCCTATGGTGAAATCTACTTTCCTTAGTAAATTGGCGTCTATACTGCCTGGTCTCAGATGGAAAGAGAATTTCCTGTTTGGTCAGAGTCCTCGCCTTCAGTATAAAGAAATCACACAGGTGCCAGTTAGGGAGTGGTTGTGCAGGGCCCACAGCAGCCTCAAGCATGTGTAGCCTTCCGGAGCTTTGGTCAGTGTCTTGGCAGGGTCAACCTGTGAGCTTAACCTTTTAAGACAGATAAATTGAGTTCTTGGAATGTCCCTGTTCGGTGGACACGAGGCGTCTCGCAGATGAGCCCCTTGCTAAGTGAAGCTCTGTCTGCTTTGCATCAACTTTACACAGCCTCAAGATAATCTCTGACTGGATCTCCACAAAAACCAAAGCCAGCAACAGGAAATTCAGTCTATCAGGGGAGAAAAAAAAGTGGCTGTGTGGTTCATAGCAATATTATTTATCATAGGGAATTCTGAAATCTGTTTACACATCCCAAAATTATGATATAAACATTTAAATAAACCATGATCCATTTATAGAACGGGGTGCTATGCAGCCAAGGAATAGTATTGCTTGCCAGGCATAGTGGCATACACCTGTAATTCCAGTTTCTTGGGAGGTTGAGTCAGGAGGATTTGAAAGTTCAAGGCCAACCTGAACTATATAGCAAGATCCTGTAGAGTGGTTCATGTGGTAGAGCACCTGCCTAGCAAGCATGAGGCCCTGAGTTCAAACCTCAGTACTGCCCAAACAATAACAATAATAATAATGATGAAAGGGCTAGAGATGTAGCTCAGTGGTAGAATGCTTGCCTAGCATGCAGAAGCCTAGGTGTGTGTGTATTTGTGGGGAATCCAAGCATCTCAAATGGCTACTTTTTTAAATGACTTAACATATATTTGGCAAGTGTTGACACAGTCTCGGTGAGATCTGGTATGATCTATTGAAGTTTCCATTTACCAGGCATCATAGCTGTGTGGCCCAACTTGTAGCTTCTTAACCATGATCGCTACAGAAAACTTCTGTTCCAATGGGATTCACAGGGGTGGGGTGTAGTTAACTGTAGAAGTGAGTTTTCTTTCTTTGCAGAGTACTGAAAGTTGTGAAGCTCTCAAAAAAGTAGAGTGCTATATAAAATTGAGTGGCATATCTGTTAAATATCTTTTCTATCTAATTCAATAATCAAATAATTTTTAACCAAGTAAATACTTTTTCTCATCTAATGTTTTTTCAGTGTTTAATTCTGACATTGTAACAATGGCACCAATGGGCTCAGAGAAACTATAGTCAAAAAAAACTAAGTTAAGTTCACCAGGGATCCATAGAAAATGAAACACTCATATGAAGCTGTGAGGATGTAAAATGGTTCTGTCATTTTTGGAAACAGTTTGTTTGTCAGTTCCCCAAAATACTAAACACAGTTTCCTTAGAACCCAGAAATTCTACCTGTAGAGACATAATGAAAACATGTCCACATAAAAACTTGATATATTAAAAGCAGCAAAACAATTCAAATTTCCATCGACCATTGACTGGACAAACAGAATGTGGTATATCTATACTATGAAATATTATCTGGCCACAAAAAGAAATGAAGTATCATTACATACTATAATGTGGATAAACCTGGAAAGCATTGTGCTAAAGGAAAGAAACCCATAAAAGAAAAGGATCTCACGTAGTATGTTTCCATTTATATAGAATATCCATCATAGAGACAGAAAATAGATAGGGCTGGACATTTAGTGGGGGACAAGTTTCATTTTGGGGTGATGAAATGCTCTAAAATTGATTGTGGTGATGGTTATACCACTCTGTGAATATACAAAGAATGTTGAATTGTACACTTAAATGGGTGAATTGTATATCAAGGAAGCTGTTAAGAAATAAACTCTGACACTATAAAGTGCTCTTCCATTAAATGCAAAAGGATACAAATTGGGAAGTGGAATTTGAAAGTCTGAGGTACCTGAAAGTCAAGATTTCAAATTCATGGAGAAGATACATCTGAGCCAGCAACGAATGCCCATCTAAACTGAAATCAGAAGGGCCAGGCACCTAGACTAATTTTCATTGGGCATACTGGGGTTTGAATTCAAGCCTCGCATTTGTTTGGCAGGTACTCTACCACTTGAGCCATACCCAGGCTAATGTTTAAGACACCATCAAGCAGTGAATAATAAAATTGATGCAATTAAACAAGCTAAATATAAACAAAAAAGATTCTGTTTAGTACCTTTTAAACCATCTCAAAAGTCAGCGGAAAACCATAATTTGCATGGTATTTAGTGATGCCAGCTCTGTGATGGCCTTAACCAATTGATCCCAGTTTGCCCATCAGAAGTGGATGCAATTTTGATATATCTTTGCTTCAGCCAGGGGGAGGAAGACATTTCCATATAATAATCACATCCTCATAGAAATTGAAAACGTATGTTCAAGTCCTGGTGGTCCTGCAAAAATACAAACCCATATAGGGTTTCTTGATCCATCGTCATCATTCATTTTGTTCACTGGAATAACCAGAGTTTTACCAGCTTGTCGCATGACTGATAGCTTTTTCATAGAAGGATATTTTTACAAAATATTGAAATGTAGCCTATTTCTACCTGACAAATGTCTGGACCTGTAAACTTTGAACCCTCATTGGCCTTTGTTTCTTGTGACCTTGTTTAAATGATTAATGTTCTCTTAACCACTGCTGGCCTTGTATTCACTATGTGCAGATCCTTTATTTGAGGCCAAATGAAATTGTTCCAAAACCTGCATCCAGCAGAACGTGCTGGATCATTTCTATTTCAGATACCCTATCAAAAGGCAGGAGTTTATAAGTTATGTACTTTTAGATACATACTTTTTATTTTTAAAAGTTGTAAATGGTCCTTCAGTTTTTTAATTTCTGACAAAAAATATGAACAGTATGTTGACACAACTTATTCATCATCTCCAAACTCAAAATGAATGGATAATTACAATTATTGTCACACTTTAATTAATATTGTTTTATCAAGGTTTTGTTGCATTTGGTACCACTTTTTTGTTATCATCCGTGGTGGTGAATTCTCCTCTCTCTGAATTCTCCTCTCTCCAACCCCAAAAATACATCTACTGTTAAAATCCAAAACCTAAACATCAAGGGTTTGCATTTACCAGAAGTCGATAGAATTATTTTCAGGGACTGAGTGAAAAATGGACTAGATCTTTCTTAACTAACATCACTCTGGAAATGGTAAAGACATAACAAAATTTTCTCATTGGCTTTATACTAGCTTTGAAAACAAAAGCCAGAAAGAAGCTTACAAAATGTTTTATGAACCTAATGTCCCCTGGAAAGGTTTATAGGAAATAAATTAAAAGTCTTTAGCAACTTGCTTGGTAGACATCATTACTCCCAGAGGGTAAAAGGATATTTGCAATGCTGAAAATGAATGTGTTTGATAAAATACATTTTCTTACGACTTTGGTAGGAAAGGCCTCCTTGCTTAAGGATAAGGAGAGACCGGCATGGAGAGAAGGCAGGGAGTTTTGAACACTGCTTTGTTCTAAAGACCTGGTCTACCATGACATCAATGGACTATTGCGTCAACATTACCAACAAGGCATTTCCTACTGCACCTAGGATCCAAGTCACTGTATGTGCTGTATGTGGAGTTTTTGTTTAGCTATTTACATAAAATATTACTGAAGGTAAGGGTTTTTTTTCCTTAATGGCTCTAAGGTTAAAGTTGAAAATACCAACTTGATGTTGTGCAGAGATGTGGCCATATTGAATATCATTTCCACGTTTTCCAGTAAATCATTTCATTATCCATAACAATAATCTTCACTGGCTTTACAAATAATTGCTTTGCTAAACTTAAAGGAAGTCTGATTTTAATTTGCTATCTACATCTACATTCTCATATTCTTTTTATAGATTTTTTAACAAGTTATCAGTAGAATCTTCCTTCACTCAAACATAAGTGAAAGTTTTATCTATCTTGAGAAATCACTAAAGTAATTTATTGCTGGGAAAACAAAACCTTTTGTCTCAAAATATATTTCTTCCCGACAGCTGTGATATTTCAGAGAAAGCACCAAAGCTATGACGGTCTGGACTGCAATCAACCGTTCTTAATAGGAAATTTTACAGACTTTTAATAAGATATCCTCAAATAATTTATGAGGAGAGGTTTTGAAGTGAAGAGGCATTGTTTGGCAGTATGTTCTTCCTCTAATCTCAGGAAATTTAAATAAAAGAGTACTCATTTCCTCTGAACTCAGCAGTTCTCCTAAAAAAAAAAAGATTAAGAAAAACACCTGCTACAATAGTCTCAAAGCATGGTTTATATGCTTCAAGAAAAATTATGCTAAAACAAACAAACAAATACTTCAACACTGGAGTTCTCTTGTAGATGTCCGTCTGTGACAGGTAGGAATTTCCACTAAGAAATCCACTGGAGGCGGGTGTAAAAGAGCAGTGGAGGGGGTGAATTCAAGTATGATATATTTGACACATTTGTAAGTACCTTTGTAAGTGCCACAGTGTACCCTCATCCGGCACAACAAAAGAAAGAAAGAAAGAGAGAAAGAGAAAGAAATCCACAGGACAGTTGTTTGAAACCCATCAGAGAAGTGTCCTTTCCTTATAAGAGAAATGAAATAATTTTCGAGTCTGATCTCTTGGACCAGTGAATCCTAATCTGTCCCCATCCCCCACCCAGCGTCTTTCTTGATATTAACTTGATACTGTTCTTAAATCTTTCCATTCAAGCTTCTACATTCATCTTTCTTTTATTTCCCTCCATTTTTGTACAGGCTTATTTGGTTTTTTCGGGGGGTGGTTTCTAGTGTTGTTTTCCAACTTAGAAATAGGACTTGAAATTCTCTTTGCCTGCATTTATAATGATAATGTTATATTAGCAATCATTCCATTTAGTTCCTGCATGGGGCAGTGGGTAGATGTGTGCCTCTCAAGTTTTAATGACACAAATCACTTGGAGTCCCTGTTTAAAACGCAATTCTTTCTCAGTAGGTCTGATTGCGCATCTCTAACAAGTTTCTGGGTGAGTTTGGTCCTCGGACCACACTTTGAGTAGCAAGGACTAGATAATATCAAAGATCCCTTCCAACTTTAGATGTCGTCTCCTGGGGTCCCAATGAAGTTTCTGGGATGTCACTGGAGTCTGTAAGTGGTCCAAACTCCTGATGAAGAAAGTTCAAAAAATTTGAAAGCCATTCATAATAATTAACACCTTTCAAGAACTGCAGTGGGACTAGAAAAAGAAATCTAATATTACCTGATTAGCAGTAAATGTAATGTTGAATATACTTTTGCCTTGGGTCTGAGAAGATTATTTTGCTTGTTTTAATGTCATTTCTTTCTCTCCCTCTCTCCTTTTTCTTCCAATACTCTTGCCCATCTCCTCCACACATATCCAGTTGGGCAGCTCCTGTACTTAACATAAATTTTGCTTTCATTCATTAACTATCATTTGAAACTCACAGCTATACCATTAAAGGAAAAGAAAAAAGATATTGAGCTTGCTTCTGATGAGATGTACACAAGTTTACTCAAAACAGAGCTGTATTCTAAAGAAGAAATGTGATTCATTTTATGTTTTCCTGAGCTACCCTGAGGCTTTAGCCACTAATCCAAGAGACTTCCTTCTCCAGTACCTGCTTGTCCCTACCTCATTCACACTGTCTGTAGCTGGATGACCCTTAAATCTTCAGCCAAATCTTGGAGGCATGATTTCCTCCAAGTTTAAAAGATAACTGATAGCTTAGAATGTATTGTTCTAAGAAGAAGATTTTTCTTCTTTCCTCTTTCAGGTAAAAGACATAATAATTTTTTAAAAGAAAAAAATACACTAATTTAAAAAGGTGGAAAACTGACATTTTAGTTTTCTGATCTCTCTTTGCATCTTCTGTGGTTTTCAAAAGTACAGATCAAGGATAATGACCTCCATTTCCCATTGCACTTTGTAGATGAATATCCAATTTAATAAAATAAAAGACTTTAGGAACATTCATGTTCATTGGGTACATACAAGTGGAAAAAATTTTGAAATTTACTTTTTGTAAAATTTCCAAATCTGTTTGCATAAGCCTTTTGGTCTCTGAATTGAGAGACCAAAATAACTAATGCCTAACATAAATTCAAACATCTTAGCAACTACAACACAGCAAACAAACAAAAAGATGGAGAACGGAGCAGAGCACAGGAGAGAGCAGAGCAGCCTCCAAGAGAAAGAGCTGTCTCTTTCTGGGGAGGTTTCTCTTTGGAGGAACATTCAGAGATGTGAGGGAGAAAGGAATGTCCACATAGCTGGTATCATCATCCCAAGCACTGCAGCTGACAGACAGATAGGTGACCCCAAGTTCACAGTTTATTGCTGTGTAACAACAATCTGGAAATGTAGTGACCGAACACAATGGCTGTCTTTATTATATCTCACAATTTTGTGGTTCAGAGTTTGGACCAGGGCTTAGCTACTCCATGTGTGTCAACAGAGGCCACTTGGGGATATTTGGCTGGGGGATGAGATGATCTGTGAGATCCAAGATGGCCTCACACATATGTCCGATGGCTTGACAGGGATGGCTGTAAGGCCAGGCTCAGTTGGAGCTGTCAACTGGAATGGTTTCCAGATACTTTTCTAGCAAGGCAGTTTGAGAGATTCCTTGTCACTGTTCCAAGTGACAAGAAAGAATCTACATGGCATTTTATGACCCATGTTTACAGTTCACTTAATATCGCTTCTCTGTTTTTTTGTCTTGTTTTGTTTTGTTTTTGTTTTTTTGTCAAAGCAGCCATAAGCTGTGGGACACAGACCCCATTTCTTGGAGAAGGAAGTGTCAAAGAATTTGTGACCATTCAAAAAAACCATCATACTCTAAAACCAATGACATGCTTCTAGACCAATAGTTAACTACCGGCTCCATAGGGAATGTAAATTCAAACAAATACACACTTTATTCTCAATGGATGTATAAAAGGACATATTTGAAAAAAACCTACATATCGTTATTCACATTATATTCAGATGTACAAAATCAGTCCTTTAAAATTTTATCATTCAATTTGGCAAAGATTCACTTACTGCTTTTCAGATTCCTCAGTACTGATATTTTATTTTATTGCCACCTACTTGGTAAAGTGTACAAATATTGGAATCCACTGTCAGCTGGGTAGCAATAACTTGTAGATCTTTCTAATAACAGTGTCCTGTTAACTTACAGTAAAGTATTTCCAATTTAGAATTTTATTTATTTCCCCTGAAAAAAAAAAAAGATAATGAGTGAATTTGAAGCAGCACATAGTACACACTATTTTCATCCCATCACTGGGGAGGCTGAGACAGGAAGATGGTGAGTTTGAGGCCAGCCTAGGCTACATAGTGAGACTCTGTCTCAAAAAAGAAGAAGGAGGAAGAGAGTTTTTATATCTATGAAGTAAACACTACTGGGGACTGTCAGCAGCTGTAGCCACAGCTGGCTCAGTGGCTTGTGCCAGACACTGTCCTAGATCCTTCACTTGCCACTTTCAAAATCCCATCCCCAACTGTGCAAGTAGGTTATTAAATTATTATTAACTAGTAAAGTAAATGAAATAAATCTAGGGAAGACTGTCTAAGAATGACACACAATAAGAGTCTTACACTGGGGTTTGAACAAAGGACTTAGTGTTTGCAAAGCAGGAGCTCTACTGCATGAGGCACACCCCCAGTCCACTTTGCTCTGATTATTTTGAAGCTGGGGTCCTAGAACTATTTGTCCAGGCCAGCCTCGAGCTGCCATCTTCCCAATCACAGCCTCCCAAGTAACCAGGATTCCTGGCGTGGCCACCAGCACCTGGCAGTTTCTCGTGCTTTCGGGTTGTTCTTCTCTGCTCTGCAGCACTGAGATTTGCATACCTGTTCATAAAAATAAAATTGGTAAAAATCTGAAAACCTTGAGGACTCGAACCAGGCTGGCTCATAAGAGAAAGGGCAACCTCACACCACCTGAAAGGTGCAGCTTAAACACCCGGCTCCATAGATGATATTTTTCTGAAGAACCTCTCCTTAGCTTTTCATTTCCCCCTCTCCCCGGCCCCCAGTACTGGGGTTTGAACTCAGGACCTTGAGCTCACAGGCACTTGCCACTTGAGCTTTAGTTATTTTTCAGATACAGCCTCACATTTTTTTCTTGGGGCCTGCTCCAGACTGCAAACCTCTTGCCTACATCTTCTGTGTAGCTGAGAGGACTGGCACATGTCACCACATCTGGCTTATTGGTTGAGATGGGGGGGGTCTCTCTAACTCTTTGTCCTGGCTGGCATTGAAATTTGATCCCCCAATCTCTACTTCCTGAGTTGCTGGGATTATAGATGTGAGCCACCACAAACTGAACCAAGCTTCTCATACATAGGTTAATTAAATATAAACACACTTGGGGAGTGACTGCCAATGGGTACAGGATTCTTTTTAGAAGTAATGAAAATGTTCTAGAATTAGATAGTGGTCATGGTTATACAACTTTCTGAAAAAAGCTCTGAGTGTGCATTTTAAAGAGGTATATTTTAAAATATATGGATTCTATCTGAAAAATATAAAGAATTAATTAATGTATGATCCTTATAGGAAAATTAGGAAAAGGAATGTTAACAGCTGAAAAAATTTAAAAATGCTTTGACTGGTGAATGAAATTATTATATACAATGCAGGACAGCATGTAGTCTAATTTATATTTTCTACCACTTGTGTTGACAGTACCAGCAACAGTGAGGTATTAAATTCTGCGGTCAGGCAAAATGAATAGTGAGTTAATCTTTGTCACTTGTCCCCACTTACTATCACCTCGCTAGCCACACTCCCTAAACTGCTCATTAAAATGTCATGGAAAGAATGGGACCCAACCTCTTTGACCTCACTCTAATAAGACTATCACCACTACCAAACCAATATGGAAACTCACACACTCAGTTTTTATTAACAATTCAAAGAAGTGTTTACTTCGAAATTCAGCTGAAGCCAACATATTTAAAAAACCCCACTGATCTGCAATTTTACCGTGATTATGATCATTAGGATTTGTTTGTTTGTTTAACATACATAGCTTCTTTTTTATCTTTCTTCCATTTCAATGATTTTACACAATATTTATACTCACATTGTGCTAAAAATACAGTGTTTTTTAAAAATTGGAGTTGTCCAATAAAACACCAAAAGAATGCCTGCCAATAACTAGTACTTAGATAATGTGCATTTTACTAAAGAATTGAGATAGTACAAATATATCTTAAATTCCAGGCATAAAATGATTTTTTAAAAAGTTCCTAAATTAAGGTTTTGGCTATAATTCAAAGCCTCTGTCATTGGTTTTCACAACAAAAACATTATCCCAGATTTTTGTCCTTGGAGAACAATCTGCTGGATTTGCCTCTGAAAATGGCAGAAATTGTGGAGCTGCTGATGAAGCTGAGAGAGGTCAAGGCCATATGGCAGTGAGGGGCAAAACCTCACTCAGAGTGGGGTAGTGAGGCTCAGTGGGGCACACTGTTTTGTGTGATGCTTTCTCTCAGAGTTCTCAGGCCCCTGGTGGCCTCCAGTGCTCTTGTGATGCCTGGAGTCTTCTGATGTCCCACTCCACTCAAGCCGCCACCTCTTCCATGCCCTATGCTCCCAAATTAGCCCTCCCATGTCTCTCCATCAAACCACCGATTTCCTCACTGACCCTCCCCGCCGTGGTAGAAATGTGACATGGAGAACGCAGTCACAGTGCTCTGAAAAACTGCACAGCTCTACACAATTGGCCGTGGCGATTGTAACCAACCTGCCAACACTCAGCTTGGTCTACGTGCGTGTTAAACAGGCTGCTTGCCGTGGCTCCTTGACCCAAGAGATGAATCCCTATTGGTAGAATGGCGAATGGAAGGAATGTTTTGGGAAATAGAGGTTTCCCAGCCAACCAGCCATAAATCACATCCCACAGGTGCTATCCGCTCTGTGGTTGTGCTGAATACACAGGGCTTCTAATTTCATTAGTTTGAACTTTGCATCTTTAATGTTAAATTACTTATTATTGGATGAATGTTATCCATATGGCTTAGAAAATGATGATCAGTTAAGTGAGTATATAGCTCACTTATCAAATTATTATTATTATTATTATTATTACTACTACATTGGGGCATTCATTATTCAAAGGTGTCCTTTCTTCCTTGGCTCCTTAAATTGTCTAGCCTACCAGGTGCCACATCCCAGCTCTTCATGAATAGAAGGCACCAACGTGGAACCTTATAGGCCCCATGAAGACCTTGTCCCCAGTCTCTCATCACCATGGTCTGATTCTCAGCTCCACGTCCTTACTTCCATATATGCTACTCAACCTTCACTTCAAAGAGCCACCCACAGCCCCTTCTGGCTTTTTGAACTTCAGCTTTTCAGTAGCAAAGTTTAGAATTCCAGTTTTGATATCACACTTACTTTCAGTTGAGTTATTCCACTTGTAGAGAATCCTCTAAAGGCCATCCCAGTCTCCCAACCAAGCCACAGTGCAATTCACCTGGGAGGAATCTTGTCTTCCACACTAGGAATTGCTGCATAAGATAACAGTGTGTTATATAATAGCTTACTGGAGTTCATTTTTCTGGGACAGCCTGAGAAAATGATTTTCCTTTTCTGCAAGACTGTAAACTTATTTAACCACACATTCACGATGCCAGAAACATCACATATTCTTGCATGTCTTAAATGGGATGTGCAATGCATGATAGGGGACCTAACACCTCACCTTATCTTCAGGAGCTATACTATCACGCACCATTGACGCCCACTTAAGCAAACAGGTGCAGAATAAAGAATGTCCCCAAATTTATTTATTTATTTTACAAAAGATACTTTGTAATGTTTCATCAATCAAGTCAAATTCAGTCCATTTAGACTTGGCCCAGGGAAGAGGACATTATTATTACTATGGTACTTTCTGTGTGTTTGGTTGGTGGCAATTTAAGGGGACATACATGAAGACTATATCTGTGGCTTTATAAATGTAAATGACTGGTTTGAATTTAACTGTCACCAAACAGACATGCTGAGAGGAAATCTTTGCTCTCTCCTGTTCCATGTAACTTTCAACATCCAAGTAGCTGGCATGGTGGATTAGCAGGGAGCATCCATCCAGCCTCCTAATAGTGCTCCTATCCATCAAGAGGCTGGAAGCTGAAACCATGCTTCCTGAAGTCACCTGAAGCTAGGTGCATGGTTCCATAATGAATGACCACAAATTAGGTGACTTAAAACAGCAGAAATTAATTCTGCTGCAGTTCTGAAGACCAGGAGTCCAAGATCAAGGTGTTGGCAGAGCTACACTCCCTCTGGAGGCTCTAAGAGAAACTCCTGCCTTGCCTTTTCTAGCTTCCCGTGGTACAGGTGTTCTTAGGTTTGCAGCTGCATAACTCCAATTTCTGCCTCTTCTTCACATGGTCTTATCGTCTCTGTCTTATGTTGTCTTTTAGAATGCTTGCCACTAGATTTAGATTCCCCTAGATAATCCAGAATGTTCTCATCTTGAGATTCTGAACATCAATACATTGACTGTATTATGTTAGACTCAGGTTCTGGGTAGACCTACCCTTCGGGGAGTCACACTCAACCCACTATAGCAGGTCTTCTGGACGTGAACTAGGTCCTGCCTCTGAGACTCAGTATGAGGGAGGTGCAGGGCAGAAGCAAGGGGCCATCTCTCCATTACTTTGACCCATGCCGTTGACAATCACAGTCATGAAGACCTGGGGATTTAATGAAGAAAGTTAGCAATTTAAAATTGTAAAGGAAAGTCAAAGGTAACTACAGGACTGTGTGGTGGCTTTCTGGTCTGTAGAGTGCAGAGCCAGCCTCGTGTTGTAGACGTCAATAGGAGCTTCCTAGTTCCCACCTTCCCCGCTGGGGCATAGGTAGCAGCTCTCTAAGAAAATCAGTGTTGTTCTAGGAGTTAAATTCTGGAGATCCAGCCTAGAACCTACCACTTCAATATTTTATTCTTTTTATATTAAATTGCTTTTGGCTTAAAATGATTTAGTGTGTTTCCAGCAATGAAACCATACAAATATACTCACTTTTACAGCTGAAAATGAAGTTAATAATGCTTAAAATAATATCACTTTTTATTGATCTCCAAAGTATCTCTGATGCTTGGCTCATGGTGACTACATCAAAAAAATCCTTTAAGCAGTGAAGCACAGAGGATCTCTTTTTAGGACAGTGAACCTATTCTATAGCATACAGTAATGGTGACTAAATGACAGTATACATTTGCCAAAACCCATAGAATTTCACAACACAAAGGGTGAACTTCAATGTATGCAAATTTTTAAAATCTCATTTAGGAGGCTTGGGGATCCTCTTGAAGAATTTGATAAAATAATCTAACTCTATTTAAATTGTATGAAATAGCCCAGCGGGAGAGGCCAACCTAGATAACTTTGGAAATGAGTAGGGTCTACAGAATTAAAAGCAAAAGAACTTAAAAAAAAATGTATCATTCAGCCAGGCATGGTGGCTCATGCCTATACATCTAACTTCTCTGGAGGCAGGATTGGGAGGATAGAGGCTTGAGGACGGCCCTGGCAAAACGTTTGTGAGACCCCATCACAACCAATAAAAAAACCAGAGCGTGATGGTGCTTGCCTGTCATCCTGGCCACAAGGTAAATAAGAGAGTCAAGATCCAGGCCAGCCAGGCATAAAATTGGAGATCCTACTTCAAAAATAACAACAGTAAAAAGGGTTGGGGGTATCACTCAGGTGGTAGAGTGCCTGCCTAGCAAGCATAAAGTCCTGAGTTCAAATCCCAGTTTTATCAAAAAAAAATCACTCAAAGTTTTCAGTGATTATTTTCTTTCTTCCTTCTTTCCTGTGATATTCTATGTAGAAAATACAGTGGAGTCTTGATCTTTTCTCATAAATAACCTGCATAGTCTTAAAAATGTGAAGAAATTGTCCCTAAGCTAGTGACATGGTTCTAAAATGGTGACCCAAGAGCACAATTCAGCCTGTAGATATATTTTGTTTGATCTGCACAATGCTTTAAGAATACTGGAATTAGTTGTTGATATTTCAAAATCAGAGCATTACACACTAAGATATGGATATCTAGCTTTTTTGAGAAATTAAAAACTCTAGCAGGACTAAGCCCATCTTTGCATATAAAATGCACTTCAGCAATGAGCCAGAGCTGGAAGCCAGGCTTCTTTAGACAAGACTCATCATCCATTTTGCCACAGACTATACCAGGCTCACCTCACTTCTGTAGGCTGCCAGCATGCCCTGTAGACATTCAAGTCTGCAGTCCCTGACACAATGGGGAAATTCAGGGTAACCTTATGAAAACATATGAAGAGGACGATGCTTGTCCTTGCTCTACGTCACCTCCCCTTTCAGCCCCTGTCCCTCATCTTTCAGCTTCACCTTCCCCTCTTTCTCAAGCTTCTCTCACCTGCTTCCTGTCTTCCCAGAGAAAAGTAATCTGGCAATGCTTGACTTACCATAGCACCCTGTGTATTTACAGAGCTAAGTCTAGAAGAGACTAACTGAAGACGTGTGGATTTAATGGCAACATTCCAGGCACCCAGAGACATATTCTTGGCCACAAGACTTTACATCCCTGTTCTACCTCTTCATAAGATAGGTCTTGGGCACATTTTCTGTAGTAAAGCTTAAGAGAAATGTCCTTAATTAGAATCAAGATTCGTTTTTTCTTAACAAGAACATAATAATAATGAAACATAGCAACCAGAGAGTCTTCAGTGTTGAAAACCACTCATTAAGTTTATTGCCTCTTTGATGTCCACTCATGGCAAACTCTCATGGTTATTTTGCCAAAGGAAGTCAAGGTCATCAAGTTGTGTTTTTTAATGGGGATTGATACACTTTTATGAAAGGAACCTTGTGGAATTTCTAAAGAACATCCATTTTCCTTCTTCCTAAATACAGTAACCTTGCCATGGCCCTTACAGGCTGCTCAACACCCGTGCAAATTTGAATTGCACAACCCATCTGACAAAGTATTCTGACTTTTTCGCCTAAATGTCAAAACCGTTCGGTTACCCAAGAGAAAAAAACATTATCAAAATCCTTTCTCATGCGGATTCTATGGAAACCACTAACCATATTAGGGAAAAATCACAGGCCAAGTGTTGATGAAGGGCATTCATCTCTCTTTTGTGATAAAAAAAAAGTTGGTCTGTGACTTGGGGACTCACTACACGCTTCATTGGCAGAAATGCTGTCTTTCTGCTTGGAGGCGTGGGTACTTCAAATGGGCCTCCCTTCGCAGGATGAGTAAAAACAGTATCATTTTCCCTGATAGCTGCTGAATTGAAGGGAAGGATTATTTATTTAAACTTCTGAAGCATGAAGCAAAATGCAGCCAGTGTGTACTGTGTCTGTCTTAGAAGCCATAAGTCAGAGATAAGCGTTTACAGAGCATGAGGTCAGCAGGGCGATTCCCATTGGCTCATGTACAGCACACAGAGCAAGGGGTGCAGCCTCTGCCTCTGAGTCCCCACTCAAACAGCAAGTTCCAGCCCCTTCCTCCACTACCTAAGGATTCTGTTACCTCTCCTTTCTTCACACAAATACGTTGGAGTTATTCCATACTAGCCAGCTTTTGTTACAACCAAAGCCTTTGTTCCCCACCTGTCCTGACACACCAGTCCCACACAACAGGGTTTTTCCAAAACCCCATCCCATCCGCCCCTAATTACTCCTGGGAGTTGGAGAATGGGGATTCCTCAAAATCTGTCTGGCGGGGTGCCGGTGGCTCATGCCTATAATCCTAGCTTCTCAGGAGGCAAAGATCAGGAGGATTGGAGTTCGGAGCCAGGCTGGGCAAATAGTTTGCAAGACCCTATCTCAAAAAAAAACCTTCCCAAAAAAGGGCTAGTGGAGTGGCTCAAGCTGTAGAACCTGAGTTCAAGCCCCAGTACTGCAAACAAACAAACAAACAAACAAAAAACCTATCTGGCTTGGCTACCTGCAATCAGACCTCCTGTAGCCAAGCCTCCAACAAACTTGTTGAATTAACAGAAAATTGCTGCCTTGCAGTTCTGTAAGACAGATGTCCCAAAGAAGTCTTATGGGGCTATAAAATCAACTGATGTCAGGACTTTCAATGGATTCTTTCTGGAGGCTTCAGGGAGCATCTGTTACTTGCCTCTCCCAGCTTCTGGTGACTGCTGACATTCTTTGGCGTGGCTTGTGGCTACATCACTTCAATCTCTGCTTCCAGTGTCACATTTCCTTCTCTTCTATAGACAAATTTCCTTGTGAGTCCCTTTCATGAGGTCATTTGGGATTATATTTAAGGCCTACCCAGATCATCCAGGGTAATTTCCCTAGCTCTAGATCTTCAACTGAATTGCATCTGTAAAGTTTCTTTTGTCCTATAAGGTAATATCCACAAGTTCTAAGAATTAGGTCAGGGACTCTTGGTAGTGGAGACTTGGCACAGATACATACACATTTGACTTACTAGAGTCCCTAAGTATGAATTCATGATATTACTGTTATTTACCTCGAGGTAGTATGTTTTCCTTTTGAACTTGATTGTTTAAAGAACAAAGTAGCAACTCTCTAAGAGCAAAATACTCAGCAATCTTGTAGACCATTCACATTGGTGGTACTCTAAATAGTCAAAAGATTTGATATTTTGGTCTACAAAAGACTTTTTAAACTTAAAGAACCCGTGGTTCTCAGACTGTGGTTTCTAAATACCATTTCTTGTTAAAATGAGCCAGAGCTACTTGAAGAAATAGCTGATTCCAGGTTTGGGATAGGAAATTTGTAAGGTCAAGTGCCAAACCTCTTTTGGTGAAAGTTTTTAGAATGCCTACAAAGATTCCTAAGGACTCAAGAGACAGCCTGTAAAAGCTGTCTCAGGCTAATAATTACAATGGATTAAAATAGAGCAAACCCACAGAAATCTATAGGTTTAAACTGATAATAAAAACACTTTCAATGTCATTCCTGGGGAATATTAGGAAATCAGCTCTCTGCTTAAAATACAGTACAGAAAGGGGGGTATTAAGATTTTTTCTGATGTTTTAATTTTCTTCTCATTTTTCATTTGTCCTTTTTTTGCATAAACTGTAATCCTAGAATAACCAAATAGTTGATGACAGCAAATTTCTCTCTATATAATTACTTTAGCTGATAAAGAACAGTCTTAAAATTATTAAAAAAAAAAAACAAGGCATCCCTTAATCAGCTAGTGAATTGTGTAAACTTGAATGAATTAATGAATCTACAAAATGATCCATGACTACTAATATCACAAAATACACTAACCAAGCATAGGTGTTCTTGATAAGTGTACACAACAAAGAAGTCACTATTTATATATTTTTTAAAAGCCTGCCACAAATGAATCAAAACTCTAACCCTAATAACCAATAATACAGGAAATACAGGGGAGAACAGAGCATGTTAAAGGAAGATGAAATTTGTAAAACTCATGTGAGAAGTACTCCACAGAACCAAACTTTCCAGGAGAAAAAATGATTGGAAAATATTTAAATTTAAAAAGATTCAATTGGCTTATCAATTGATCAAAGGATAGAGATGTAGTTGTATCTTTATTCAAACAAACCACTAAAATTTACAAATAAGGCATTCTGGGAAATATGAACTATGACTAAATATTCAATATGTGAAGTAATTAGTAGTAATTTTTAAAGATCATTTTAGAGAAGTTTGAGGTTCACAGCAAAAGTGAGAAAAAGGTTCAATGATTTTACATAAGCCCCTGCTCCCACACACATGCACAACCTCCTCTGTTATCAGTATCTCTCACCAGAGGGGTATATTTGTTACAGTTGGTGAACCTACATTGACACATCATAAATGCTCAAATTCCATAGTTCACATTGGGGTTCACTCTTGATGCTGAACCTTCTGTGGGTTTTTCATTGCCTTAAAACACCCCTGAGCTCTGCCTATCTATCCTTCTACCACAAACCCTGATATCCACTTATCTTTTGCTGTCTCAGTAGCTTTGCCTTTTCTATAAGGTTATGTAGCTGGCATCATAGAGTATGTAGTCATATAGTGTGTAGTATCTAAAAAGAATTGGCTTTTTTTCACTTAGTAATATGCATTTAAGGTTCCTCCAGATCTTTAGTGACTTGATAGTTCATTGGTTTTTAGCAGTAAATAGTATGCCATTGTCAGAATGCATGTTTATGTGTTCATTTACCTACTGCAGTACATCTTGGCTGCATCTAAGTTTGGGGAATAATGAATAAAGCTTCTATAAATATTTTTGTGCAGGTTTTTGTGTGGACATGTTTTCAGTTCATTTGGATAAATACTAAGGTGAAGGACTGCTGGATCACATGAAAAGAGCATGTTTTGTTTTGTAAGAAACCAACAAACTCTTTTCCAAAGTGGCTGTACCATCTTGCATTCCTACCAACAATAAATGAGAATTCTTACATCTTCATCAGCATTTGATTTGATTGTCAACGTTCTGGATTTGGGGCATTAATTGATGTGTGGTGATGACCTATTGTTTTAACTTGCGTTTCCTGGATGATACATGATACAGAGCATCCATTCATAGGCTTATTTGCTATTTTCGTATCTTCTTCAGTGTTGTGTCTCAGTGCTTTGGCTCACTTTTAATGGGGTTGTTTACTTTTTCTTATTGTTGAGTTTCAGGATTGATATTTTAGGTGTGGTAAGTTGAGAAGGAGTTCTTATCATTTAGAGCTATGTAGAAAAATATTTATAGAAAATGATTTGGCACTTGAGATTTGTCTCAAACTAGTATAGATTGGAGTAGAGATCAATCTATGAAATAATATTGACTATAAGTTAACAATAACAACAAACAAAGGTCATTCAGAGAATTTTATTTCATGTACAGTCATATGTCATTAGCTACAGTGCAATAGCCCAAAATTCCCCATGGACTTGTTAGTAGGGAACTTAAGATTCCAAGTTCAAGTACTGGAGCATTAGCTAGCTGCTCTATGCACCTTACATTCTCCATGGATTTTACTTGAATGTCCCACTGTGTTTTCTTATATGTTAGGGCTAGACACAAGATTTAAATGTACTATAAATCTTATCAAGTTCATAGATTGCTCTTATTACCTGTTCTCAAATATCTTGATAATATTCAAGGCTATAAATATCAGATGGGTTCATACCCTTTTGTGTCTCAGCACTGGAGAGAAAATTAAAAGCAAAATTCAACCCATCTCCTAATACAGACTTTTATTAGGAAGCAAGGCTAAAAAATATAAAATGTATGCAAAATAGTAGCATGCTTGTTAAGCTGTAAATATCTCCCAATTAAAGACTGAGCAGTCTCTCAATTGTTATACCATTGTCTCCATAAATCACACTCAATATCTTAGAATTATCATTGATGTGTCCCATGGCTAAGGATTTTTTGAGTAATTTCTATGTGTCTGGCACTGAGAATATGAAGGGAATACAACACATTCCTGTCCATGAAGAAGGAAGTGTGGTCTTGTGGGGGAGGGGAGGGAGAGCAAAGCTAGTTGGAAGTCACGTGACTCCAATACTCATTTGGAGAGGTGGACCAAAGGGTATAAGCAATGCCTTGTGGGATGAATAAGTTCTGGTGACCCAGTGTACAATGGTGATAGATGTTTTTAATATAATTGTGATAAAGATCCTTGCACAATGTATATGTACATTAAATCACCATGTTCTACTTTCTGAATAAACAACATCCATTTGTCAATTAAGTTTTTTGTAAGTTTTAAAAAATAAAATATTTGGCAAATGTTCTGATGGAAGTCCCCAAGTTCTCCAGCTTTTGTATGTCACTGTTTCCCTCCGATTCTCCGTATTGCTTGTCTGTACCACATTCCTGTGTGATACAACACAGCATGGTCCCTGTCCAGTAGACAGGAGAGGGCACAGACCCAAGCAGCAAACTGCTTGGGCTTGAGTCCTGGCTCCAGATTAACAAAATACCTTGTTGGTATCTCACAGCTCTGTGCCATGGCTTCCTTTCTCATCTATAACCCAGGGATAATAATTGTACCACCTCATGAAGTTGTTGCTAGGATTAAATAAGTCAATATCTGTACAGGTCTCAAAATAGTACCTGATGTGAGAAGGACCATATCGGACTATACACTGTCTTTGTGAGAATCCCACCCTACTCATTCATCCCGCCTTACTCTTGATCACTTCCTTCTGTGACTTGCCACTTATTCAGGCTGCAGTTCTTGCTCCCTTTAATACCCTCAAGTCACTTAGAAGAAGACATTTCTCTGCTCAGCCCTCAGCCTGCTACTCTGTTGCAGGCACCTGCCCTTGAACTCAACACAAGGGTCCACTGCCTGCCTTCAGGCACCATTCCCACCAAGGCATGCCCAAATCTCTCCCCGGCACCAGAAAGTAAAAGCTCTGTTTGAGTAATCATTCCTACACATGCCCCTACACAGGGAGACTGCTTTATGAGCTGCTTACGCCAAATAGGAATTGCCTGTACCCTTGCATAACTCAATTATATGTTGCTCTTCCTACAACAGAAAGAACAGAAATTCTTCTAAAACAAGTCTGTGGCCACCTCTAGAATAACTGACATTAACTGCATTCATTTCCTTTGGCTTTAAATTATTTTTGGCCCCTGGCACATATGTATAAGAATACGATACAAGTCTACAGGACAAATCCCACAAGCAAATCCAAGACTGCTCCCAGGTAACACTTAAGCCTTAACTCATCTTTACTTCAATAGTCTCCTCCCCAAATATTTATCAGGAGTAATAAGAGGGGAGGAGTCAAAGGGAAATATAGTAAAATACAAGCAATGAGTATCTCAGAGTGAAGAACTTTGATTTTTTTAGCAGTACTGAGATTCGAACTCAGAGCCTCGCACTTGCTACTTGAGCTTCTTTGACAACCTGATTATTTTCTTCTTTATATCCTTTGTATTTCCCAACTGGTTACCATGCTAATAGTGCATTTTGTATCAGATGGGAAAATGGTGTTTAAATATGTCTCATCTGATTTTTCCTTTCGTTCCATTGCCCCCACATTCCTCCTCCCCATCCCTTTAATCTTGACACCTAACAGTGTCTTGCTTACACCTAACAGTGGCCTCCCTTGCTTTTCTCATTCAGTCCTAAAAGCTCTGCCTGACTTCCAAGCTTGTCTATAGGGCATCCCACCCTGCCTGTGCAATTGCAGTTCCCCTTTCACACTCATCATCCAACGCTCAGTTTCAAAAAGCAACTGTCTTTTCCCTGGTTCTGAACACTCTATGGAAAGTACCTCACAATGGCTAAAAAGGCTTTCTGGCATAGGTCTAAGAGGCAGAACTAAATACAAAGGTGCGGCAGGTGCTTCTTTCTAGGAGCTGCCACTCCTCGTGTACAGGAGTAATGGTTGGTGCTAACAGCGGCATTTCACAGATGCGGTTAAGTTTACCCAGTCCATCTGGCTAGAGGGTCTCAAATGCCAAAGCCGTGGGTGGGCTTCCCTCGTATTATGGCCTTGGGCACTCCATAGCAGTGCACACGATCCCTCAGCACTGGAGCTAAGTCATCCATCCCAGCCCTCTCTTCACTCATACAGCCTGGGTGTGTCCCTAATTCCACACACGCTACGCTACCTTAGCCTTGCTACTGTTTCTTAGTTCTAAACCCCCTCTCTTTAAACAAATTACTGGCTCAAGGAAGCAACATCCATGGGCTAAGCACATACTCAGAACTCTCATATTAAGAACATCCCAGTTAAATGCTTGCTTTATTAAATATTGGACTGAATATTCCTACTTAGATATGAATATATCTAATTCCTATCTGAAAGTCTGGAATTAAAGGGTAATTTGCCAAACACGGAACATATTTAATGAATTAAATAATGTTTTTCAAAGACCAGGATGAAGCTAATATATGACTTGTTAAACAATTAATTGCTTCATTTTCTATCAATATTTTTCAAACAGTGAGAATTCTACCACTTTTAGTTATATACCTTGCCACCATAATCTACAAAGAATATGCAAATGGACATAGGACTTAAAGTATAACACATTCATGGAATCACTTGAACTACTTGAGATAGCAGGAGATAGAAAGAGTTCTCTCAATCTCTCTCTCTTTTTTTTTTTTTTGTGGTACTAGGGTTTTGACACTAGCTAGGCAGGTGCTCTACTGCTTGAGCCACACCTCCAGTGCTAGAAAGATATTTTTAAAGGAAGTAAAAGTAACTCAAACTTATATTCAAGTAGGAATCTAAGGAAAGTATTTAATCCACCTAGGATCTAGGTTCTATTTCTACCTAACAAATATTTAATACAGGAAAAGCAATTGTTAGACTGACCCAAAATGTTTCTATAATGAAACAATCAAGAGATAGAAAACATTTCTATTTTGATATTTTAAATTATCAAAATGTCATCATTTAACTATAAAGCATTGCTTTAGGAATGGTAGCTAGCACAATGCAACCAATTATGAAATAAAATTTTCTACCTGGTAAAATGTTTTCCTATTTCCTCTTCCTGTTCTGCTTCACCTGAGGGAGAACAACCTAGGTGTTATTTAGCAAATCACCACTTCATCAGGACAAATTATATGACTTTCTTTTCTTACAGGGAGCCTTCACTCCTCCAATCTCCACCCTCTCTAGCGTTTTCCTTTTGGATTGGATCATACTTTCATGTACTTGAGTTTTCTCTGAGTGTATACTTGTTTTCATTTCATTATGTCTCTCTGGTTAAACTCTAAGCTCTTCCAGGGTTGGTTTTCTCTATTTTTCCATAAAAATCCCCTTAGCTCTTTGTACAGTGGGGTTTCAAAATAGGCATTCAATAAATTAAAGTATTATTGGGTTTTGTTCTGTTAGGAAGACAGAACAAGGGCTGTTCCTCTGCTTCTCCTCTTGATTCTTTGGACTTCTCTAAAACCACATTCTCCCACACAGCCCAGCTGAAATAACAATGGTATTAGCTTGCATTTTTATAGTACCATATACTTTTCAAAGTGTTTTCACATCTCTTATCTCATTTATTCTTCACCAAAATCCTATGAGGTACGTAGTGCAGATATGCCTCATCTTATTTGATAGATGGTAAAACAGAGGAAGAGAGAGGTTAAGTGACTTGCCCAGTCTCTCACCACTCCTCTACATCTGCCAGAATTATCTCCCTCAAAATAAATATAAACATGTCATTCCCCTGCATAAAATCATCAACAGGACTCTGGCTGTCTACAGGGGAAAGTGCAAACTCCTTAGCAGGGCATGGGAGTCCCTGCTCATCCGGGCCCCTTGCTCCTTGGCAGCTTCATCTTCCACCATTTCACCCAGCCCTCCACACTCCCCCAGCCACCCGGAGCTTCCACCAGTCCCCAAACATCATCTGCTCTCAAGACTGCCTGCCTCTCCTCATGTGTCTTCCTCTGCCTAGGCTGCTCTATGGGCTTAAGCCTCTCACTGAGAAATTCTGACTCAGCCCTCTGCGTGTAGGTCAAATGAAACCTCCTCTAACATCTTCCATCTGGCTTCCCCTCTGCTGGGTAAGTCAGTCACTTTTTTATTTATGGATAGGGTCTTGCTATGTAGCCCAGGCTGCTCTCAAACTCACCATCCTCCTGTCTGCCTCCTGAGTGGGGTTCTGTGCCACCCCACCTAGCAAGTCAGCTACTTATTACAGACCACCAGCCCTACATTGTTACTCCCCCTTACCCTGCTCTATTTCTTCTTTTTCTTTTTCTCTACAGAGCTTACAACTTCTTATTACTGTAAGACTTGCTGATGTAGTAAGTCTTTGTGTCTGCCTCCCTCTGCTAGAGTGGAAGCCCCACAAGGCAGGGACCTTAGCTGGGTTTGCTCACTGGCTGTATCTCATGTACCTATGTATTTCATGCATGAAGTATATGGTATCTTCCAAAAGCGTTACGTAGGTGTTGGTAACACAGCTCAGTGGTAGAATTAGAATGCTTGCCTAGCATGCTCAAAGTCTTAGGTTCAATCTCTGGCATTGCCAAGAAAAAATTAAAAAGTATTAATTAAGCAACTACTATTCTGGCACTAAGTTTACCCAGATGAACTAAGTCTCTTTGACCCTGGAGAGGTAACTGAACGGTCACAATACACAAATGGTTAAGTGCAGCAAGAGAGGCAGAGGGATGCACTATGTGATCTGGGGACACAAATGAAGAGCACAAGGAGCCAAGGACAAGGAGCAGGGGGTAGAGAAAAGCAGCAGACAGGGAAGGCTGAGACTCTGCCCAGAGGGGTACAGAAAAGAGAGTCTTGACAACCCTCTGCAAGTCAACCAAGCTCAGAAGGAAGTGAGGAGGATCTTTCTATCTGGTGAATTACAAGTAATTTTTTTTTATAGCTTAAGATGCATATGAGATGAGATAGAAAACCAGAGAAGTAATATCTGTGTAGAAAAGAGAGAGCTCCGGAGAAGAAAGGACTAAGTCTTCACTGCAGAGTGAAATGCAATTAAGTATTTCTACCTCAAAAAGTAACTGTGCTCCACAACACCCTTTCTTGTCATGAAAAACTGCTGGAAATGATTAATTCTGATGTTGCTGGTTTCTAGAGGAAAACAGTCTGGAGTCAGGACATTTCACCTTGATCCCCTGAGACTCAGAGGAAAGTCCTAGCACACATATCTTGAATGCTAAGCCTGTGAATTCATGGAGCTTCTGGACCAGCTGAAATCTGCTACAGTTTCCTTTATGAAAGCCCTTTCTTTTGCCCTTTTTTAGTTTGAAATGAATTCTCACAGCTAGAGGTATATCTAGCTAGGAGATGAATTGTGGTGTTTGGCTTAGTTTCAGCAGAGTAATATTTTTTTCCCTTTGGTTGGCTCTATGTTTTTAAGCCATCTAATGTGCTAGAACCCTTGCTACAAAGATCAGTAACTCATGGCCATGGATATTAAGGGACCTGTACACTTGTAGACTGGTAGACTGATAGGGACAGGCAGACAAGTCAGTGTAATGTAGTTTTTTTTTTTTTTTCCTTAATTGGGGCTTGAACTCAAGGCCTACACCTTGAGCCACTCCACCAGCCCTTTTTTGTGAAGGATTTTTTCAAGATAGGGTCTCGCAGAACTATTTTCCCAGGCTGGCTTCGAACCTCAATCCTCCTGATCTCTGCCTCCTAAGTAGCTAGGATTACAGGTGTGAGCCACTGGCGCCTGGCTTAATGTAATCTTATAGATATCAAATATGGAAGTATGCACAGGAGCCAGAGGGTAGACAAAGAGGAGGTGCTTCATTCCTCTGGAATGAGGTGACATGTGATCTGAGTCTCAAAAATTCATGTGTGTCTGCAGTGGACATTGGACAGTGAACATCCAAGGTTAAGAGAAAAGCACGGGCAAAGGCTTGAGATCTGAGACAGGCTTTGTGGTCAGGGTAAGACAGGCAGTTCAATATGGGGCGTGAGTGCATGCGGGCACTTGAGTGTGGTTTGGACTTTATTCAGGATCCCCTTGTGATCCTGGTTAAACTGGAGTTCCTTAATGACTCAGAATCTGAAGAATGCTGGGCAAGGTTGGAAAGAATAAGAATCTGCAATGCTCCCCAGGTGATTCCTGTACACATTGAAAGTTTGAGGACTGTTGTTATAGGTCATGGGCAGCCATTCAAAGGTTTGAAACAAACTCAGATGCTTACAGGGGCTGGGCATGCAATACCTTTACAGGTAAAGTAGGCTGCAGGTGTGATAAAATGGGAGGTGGTGGCAACATGACAAACTGAAGAGTCCGGGATTTGGCTAAAAGAAGCCACCATTGTGAAGCTTCAATTAATTGTTTGTTAGTGGGAATTTCAATAACAGTGCTGCTCATTTATTGATTTTTTTTTTTTCAGAATAAGGGGACTGTCTTAGTTCACTTGCTGTTGCCGAAACAATGCTGGAGACTGAGCAATTTGTAAAGAAGAGAAGTTTATTTGGCTCGTAGTCCTGGAAGCCAGCGAGTTCAAGGGTTATGACGGCAGCTTCTGGTGAGAGCTTTCATGCTGCACTGGAACATGGCAGAGGAGCGGAAGGCAAACCAAGTGCTCACTAAGACTGGAAAGGAGAATAGTGGAACACATACACCCAGTGGAACACTGCAAAAAACGATCCAATGACCTACATAACATTAAGCGAAAGAATCCAAAAACAAGGGGACATATTGTGTACTTTCATTTGTTGTTAAAACAAAAACAGGCAAAATTAACCTGTTATTAGAAATTAGAATGGTGCTTACCCTTGGGGAAGAGAGTTATGATTAGAGGGAGAACAATGGGTATTTTGAGGCTCATGTCATAGTATGCTCTGTTTGTGAAAATTTATTGGGCCACACATTTACGGTAAAGTACACAGGTGTGCCTAGAATGTTCATTAACTAGTACGCACTCTCTCTAAAGTAATTTTCAGTAGTAGTCATGAAAAAAGCTAAAATACTAATGCCCTTAAAAGTAATGTGGACAGCAAAACTTTTACTTAATTAAAATGTGTATGTATACATACATATGAATATGTACATACGTACATGTTTTAAAATAATTAGCAATATAAAAGGAAGAAATTTCTATTTTAAAGACATGCAAATTCAGCAAAACATACTATGAAGTAAAACTGGCATTAAACCATATAAAAAAAGTCATAGCTTGCAGTTCACTGTTTCTCTGTTTTAAATTTTAAACACACATAAAAATTCAAGTAGTCACATATATCGACAGAACTGAAGCAATTCAAGTTCTATATGTCTTTACAGTCACAACACTATCAACTGTTTATTTCAAACCTCTTCTTTAATCACAGAATTATGTGGGATCACAGGGGTCAGAGATAAACTCTGCCAAAAGCCAGCTCAAAGGAGTTCAAAGCTTTGAGACTGACTCTTAGAATGTACACATGTAGCCGAATCATTGCCTGACTGTGTAATTGAGAGCTTTCAAATTAATTTCCTTTTAGAATAAAATGATTAACATTAAAAATGAATAATGATAAAAATTTAAATGTGTTGATTCAATTCATACATATGTATATACATATAGATGTACATAGATGTACATATATTAACAGTAACTGTACCAGTTTCTTAAAACCACTGAGCCAGGTGTGTAGTGATACACACCTGTAATTCCAGCACTCAGGAGCCTGAGGAAGGAGGATCAAGTGTTCAAAGCCAGTCTAAGGCTATACAGTGTGACTTTGTCAAAACTCCTTTTTTCAGGAAGGACTATTTTATCACTGACATTATTTAAAATTGTGATGGTACTACACAGAGGACAATGTACCTGTTCATTATCTGTGCATGAATATGACCCATCCTGCCACCAAGGCCCAGGGGTCACTAGCAGATGTGCATGCTTCAATAAAAAGGTAAAAAGTAGAAAAAAATATCTTGGGCAGCAAACAGAATTTTGCAGAGAGCTGGACAAAAAAAAGATTGTTCTAGAAACAACACCCCACCCCACATGGCCCACCTGGGCTACTAAGGAAACCATCTTTAGGGCTGGCAGAATGGCTCAAGTGGTAAGAGCACCTGCCTAGCAAGCATGAAGTCCTAAGTTCAAACCCCACCGCTGCCAAAAAAAAAAAAAATCTACCATTTCTGCGGCCCAGAGAGCAGAAGAAGGCGCCACCACTGCCCCTCTTGTCCCTGAAACACAGAGGCTCTGCCACCACTATTGCCAAGGAAAAATATCACTCACTTCCAAATATTAGCTTCAAAACTTGACCCTGGATTCCCCTTCAAGGAAATGGTGATCAGAAGGCTAGTAGTCATAACAAGGATGTTAGCAAAGTGCTAGATAGCCAAAAAGTATGAAAAAGTCAGGGGTTGGGGGCAGGGGGGAGAAATGACCCAAGCCTTGTATGCACATATGAATAATAAAACAATAAATAAAAAAAAAGTATGAAAAAGTCACTACAACACGCTGTTTAACTGTGTGCAATCAATATGTCCTATGCTACGCTTAGTAACCACACACGAACAGTCACAAAATTCTTCCATCTAACATAATGCAAATATCCCTCATGCAAACAAAAACACATGTACTCTCTGTCCAAAAAGGAGACCAGTTTGGGAAAAAATGCAGACACAGCCTCCAAATAATGCATTCAGTTCAAAGTCTTGTCTCTCTGGCTGATGTGCAGGCCCAGACGTGTCTCATTAGGACCCAGTGAGCTTAACACTGAAAGAGTCAGCAACTGCCTCTGATGTTCTGAAGATACAAGAGAGAAAGAGCAGGAAGGCAAGTGTGCAGCTCCAAGTGAGGATCCAAAAGACTGGGAAATACCTGTTTAGCTTCAGAAATGTCAACCACTGCATTCTGGCAGAGAAAGGGAGGACTCCAGGCTTTGGTGGTCCTCAGAAGCCCTGGCTCTGCCCTCTGGGGGAATCCACTCATCCGTAAGGGGCTTTGAAAAGGATGTCTTCCCAGGGCCCTCACAGAGCCCTCTTAGCCCACTTCTAGTAGGTGTGAGTTGAGGGAATTGTCATGGCCACAGATTTAGGAAAAACAGTCTGCTACCACCCAAGTCTGGAGTGTCTTTGATAGTACAGATGGTTCCCAAATTACGATGGTTCAAGCTAGGGTAGTTCTACCTTACGATGATGCAACAGTGACATGCATTCAGTAGAAGCCATACTTGGAATTTTGAATCTTGACTCTCTGTCCTGGGGCTAGCAGTATTCAATAGCATCCTTGCAACACACTGTCATGAATGCAAACAACTGAGACTCAACAGGGTGCTGCGTTGCTAAGCTAGGATGTTCAGTAGGTCAGATGTATTCAGTACATTCTCAACTTAATGATATTTTCAAATTATGACAAGTTTATCAGGACATCGCTAACTCACAAACCATCACACTGTTGGGAAACAACTTTCCACAGGTCTCTTGCATCTCTGCATATCTTGCAAGCAGAATCACCTCTTTGTTTCAGATAATCTTTTCAAGGATGTTTGTACAGTGAACAGCCTAAAAAGATAGAGGTTTCCATACTGAGCCTTTGCTCAGGCAGGCATGCTTGCTGTGCATTGTAAAATATTTGAGTTACTTTCCTGTGATGCAAGTATGGTGTGAGGTGACTCATCCTAGTCCATCCATGTATCCCCCGGGAATCATGGGAAACTGATAAGGGAAGCAGATGCAAATATGTTACTGCGCTCATTGCTGCTTTCTCTGTGGTGAGAAATTAAACCTTTTGTCTCTGTTATGGTTTGGATCTGAATGTTCCCTTGAAAGACTCATATGTTGAAGGATTGGTCCCCTGTGCAGCAGTGTTCACAGGTGGGGTTTTGGGGAAGGGATTGGATCATGAGTGCTCTGACGGTATCAGTGGATCATAGTTTAATGGGCTATTGGGAGGTGATGGAAATTTAGGAGGTGTAACCTAATTGAATGGGGTGTGTCCTTGGGAGCATGGCTTTGGGGATTATATCTTATCCCCTTTCCTTTTCCCTTCCCTTTCTCTCTCTGTCTCTCCCTCTCCCCCTTCTCTGTTGTAGCCTCCTATCCACCATGAAGTGAACCTTTTTGTTTTACTCCCTGCCATGATGTTCTGCCTCACCACAAGTCCACAAACAATGTAGCCAAGTGGCCATGAACTGAAACTATGAGCCAAAATAAACTTTTCCTCCTTTAAATTGCTTTTCTGTCACAGTGACAGAAAGCTAGCTGATATAATCTCTGACCCACTTGAAGATTAACCCAGCATATTGAGTTAACAGATCAAAAGACATAGCATATAACCTGACCTTTATCAGTAATGAAGATATTTGTCCCCCATCTTCCTGTCCCATGGACTTCTTTTTAAAAACAGTTATACTGATATAATTCACATATCATACAATTCTTCCATTTAAAGTACATGATTCAATATTTTGGGGATATTCATTTTTTTACAGCTGGGCAACAATCTCCACATAAATTTGAGAAAGTTTCATCACGTCAGTGTATTAGATAGCTTTTCATTGCTGTGACCAAAATACCTGACATAAACAACTTAAGAGAGGAAGGATTTATTTTGGCCAATGGTTTCAGAGGGTTTGGCCCATGGTTGCTTGACCCCGGGTGGTTGGGCAGAACATCATGGCACAGGAGAATGTGGCACAGCAGCTTCTTCACATCATTGTAGACAGGAAGCAGAGAGACAGGAGCAGTTATAACCTTTAAAGGCACACCTCCAGTGACCAACTACCTCCAGCTAAGCCCCGCCTCCCAAAGTTTCTACAGTCTCCCAAATAGCTATCAGCTGGGGACCAGGCACTCAAAACATGAGTCTGTGGGAGACATTTTATATTCAAACCATAACACACATTCAAAAGCTTCTTATCCTTTAGTCTCACTTCTCATTCATGCAACATGTTATTTTGGGTTTCGGTCACTTAGCATAACATTGTCAAAGTTCATTCATGTTACAGTGGATATCAGTCTTTTGTTCCTTTTTTTTTTTGCTAAATAATATTGTGATGTAGAAATACACCACATTTTGTTTATCTGTTCATTAGATGATGGGCCCTTGGCTTCCAGCTTCTTGGGCTGAGCAGCTCTTTGCTTCCCAGGCTTTCCAGCATGCAGGTGGCCACTGTGGGACTAGCCGATCCAATCAACCCCACCTTGTAATTATATGTGCCATTCTATTGGTTTTGTTCCTCTGGAGAACTCTGACTCATACAAAGTGCTTGTGGCTAGTATGGCTCATGTGGGAGCTCAAAATAATTTTTTCCCTAAAAAGTAAAAATTATTAGCTCATGAAAGTACTCGTGCTTTTGCATTGTTTGCAGTGCCTTTCTGAAGTCATTTAAAAAACATGAATAATGAACATGTATGTCTTCCTGGTTCAGCGGATTTATGAATGTTTCAATAGCTCGCTATGTCACATGATAAAAGAAAGTTTGTCTTATGAATTTTCTCTTACTACAAAGACTAATGGGAAGATTAACGCTTTCTGTGGTCAACATGTTTGAGATTTAAGGGACTGTACTTGTTCTACTGCTGGATCTATAGCTCAGGTGCACTATATTTCAACAGGGCAACGATCCACTGATTTAAACATTATTTCTTTCACCTATGAAGTCACTGCAATCCTATGTTGCATCACTAATGTAAAACTTAATTATTAGCTATGAATCTGAGCTCCTGAAATGATAGTAGATTTGTAATTTCAGTGTTACACCATAAGAGCCCTGAGAGTCCAAGGTTCCCACCATAAATATGCACTATAAAAATGAGTTAACTGACACTTAGATAAACCTTTTATCATGGACTGATACCACGTCCTCTCCATGTTGTCAGGGATGTGGGCGTCTTTCCACCCTTTCCACTATCGCGGCTTCCACCTTCAAGGCCACATCTCAATTTTAGGCAGCAAAAAAAGGAAGAAAGGCAAGAGGAAAAAAGTCAGTTTCTAGGCTGAGTTGGCTCCATATAATCAAATTTATATCAAGAACTCTCCTCCCAGAAGTTCCTCTCGATTTTAAAAACTTGCATCTCATTGGCTATATCTCATTATAACGAAGCTGATCAATTTAGCTTCATAGGAAGGTACATTGCTAGATCAGTTAGGGTACATTGCTACACCTACATTCCAGTTTGCTACTAAGGATAAGAAGGTAGATATCAGGATGGCAAGCTTTGCCACACTTTCACAAAATTCTTCTTCATGTCTTTCTAGAATTTTATCACCATACATTTTCATGCAAAAAATTTCATTTAAAATTAAAATTTAAATTATCAGAGATTTGTTACAAGTCAGTTTAATACATTAACTTTTAGGGTGTCACTCATTAACATAATACTTATTGCACCTTCTTTGTATTGGGCACTTTGATAAAAAGTGATTGGATACAGTAGTGAATGTATCTCCTCCTTTTCAGAGCTCACAGTTCATGGATTCACTAAAACTATGATGTATTGATTATTATAAATGACACACACCTGGAATGGGTTACCCTTCCTATTTAGGTTCTCAACTACATGTACTATTTTAACCTAAAATATACTTTTGTTTTTCAAATGAGTAAGTACATAGTTTTGAGATGCTTTTTAGACTTGATTATAAGTTTAAACATTGGTATCATGCAACACATTGTTTATAAAAATGTGATTTTGGTCCAATAATAAAAATCCAAATGAATATACTTATATGGCCACTACAGGTAAAATTTAATATATAACTAAATCCAGTTTTTCCAGAATTTTGAATCAGAAAGAACAAGAAAATAACATTAGAGGGAAAGCAAACGAATTAAGTAAAGAAACCTAGAAACATTTGGTTGTATTTTTCAAGTAAGCAAAACTCCTAAAGGAATTTTGCTGATTTTTGTCTTGCAGAAGATTTGGGACTTTGTTCAACTTTCTGGTTGCTCTTTTTTAGAAAGTTTATAGAAATGACTTTAAGAAACTCCAAAGAAGAATATGATCTAATAATAATGGCATAAATAACAACTCTTTATTTTATTACCTTTAACACACCAGTGACCTATACTTTATTTTCGGTATTAAGATCAAGTTGGAATTGACCAGCTCCAATTTCAACTGGCTCCATACTTCTTCATCTGAAACATTTGAACTTTTCATGCCATGTATAGTAGAATAAATAATATTTCTTGCACTATTTGTCTGAATTCAGGGAGATTTAAGAAAAAAATGCCCAGAGAACATTCATTTATTTAATAAAAACTGAAATTTTTTGTTTTATTTAAAAATGAATTTGACCTGTGATATCATTAAAAAATGAATATAGGGCTCAGATTCCAGCTGAGTGATAGAGCATTTGCTTAGAACATGTAAAGTCCTGGGTTTGATCCCAGCACAGCAAAATGAACAAATAAATGAATAAATGAAATTATTATAAAGCACAGACAGTTAGACTATACACCACTTCCCACATGAGTGGTCCTAATCTCCCACTAGGGAGCAGCTTTCCTCCCCACAGAATCTATTAAGAATGGAACCCAAATTCCTGCGTTCTGAGAATTAGAAGTAAGTTTAGAAAAACAGATTTCAGCTGTGACACATAAGGATTTCTATCTCCATTCGAGATGCCTGCTCAAGATACACACCTTAATTTTGCTCTTGATGGCTACTCAAGTGCCTGACACATAATACAGATACTTTTTTTTGAATGAAGGAATGAAGTTTAAAGTCTCAATTTTGTCCCTGTCCTTTTACCACCTTCCTCTCTGGAATTCCCCTATAAGGAATGGTCTCTTATTTCACAAGAATCACAGAATGAAGAAAGATAGTAAAATGGGCAACACTTTTTAAATGTTCAATGAACTGTGTATACTTTTTAGTTTGCATTCCTAGTACTTGGCAATAAGAAATTCTTTTGTGGGTGTGCTCAGGGATCATTCCTTCTGTACCAACAGATGTTTATTGACTGCCTGTCAGGGGCTGGACACTGAGAGACTGTAGGGTTCACACACAAGTTCTCTGCCTTCAGGTTCAGTTTCTTTCTTTCTTTATTTTTTGCAGTACTGGGGGTTGAAGCCAGGACGTCATGCACGCTAGGCAAACACTTTACTACTTGAATCACGCCCCACCCCACTCCCAGCCCTTTTGTTTACATTTCAGTTTTGAGATTGTGTCCCTGCGAACTTTGTCTGAGCTGGCCTTCAACTCTCCACTCTACTGCCTTGGCCTCTGGAATAGCTGGGATTACAGGCATGCCCCACCAAGGTTCAGTTTCTACAACATTGATGCTATTCCATGCAAGAATGATTGATTGTTTATATATTTAATTTATTTACACAGTATGGGGACTGAACTCAGGGTCTGTGCACACTACTAGGCCAGTGCTCTAACACTGAGGTAAGTCCCAATCCTTGTTTTGTTTTTATTTGGTTTTGGGGGGGTGTTGGTTGTTGTGTGAGGCAAGGTCTCAATATGTAACTCAGGCTGGTCTCAATCGTTCCATCCTACTGTCTCTCCCTACCTCCAAGTACAGAGATTACCAACATGTGACACCACACCCAGTCAAGAATTAATCTTTTAAAATTTAGTCTAGCTACATGTTGTCTGTCCTCCATTTCCATTCATTTGTTGTTGCTGTTTTTTTATATATACTGAAGTATAATTGCAGTATTGGTTAACCGCACATTTTAAAAGTATAAAATTAGAGAAAATTTGTATATGAATATAACCATGACACAATCAAAATGACACATCCATCACTCTAGAAGTGTTTTCATGCTTCTTCGTAATCCACTTTCCCTTCTTCCTTGCCTAGGCCCCATTCCCAGGCAAAACCAACAATTTATAGTGCTGCCAATATAGACTAGTTCGATTGTCAAGAGTTTTATATGAATGGAATCGTGAAGTATATCTGGCTTCTTTTAAGCATCACAATTATTCTGAGATTCATCTATGTTGTTGCATGTATCTATTAAGTGCATCCATTCTTATTGCAGAGCTGTAATCCATTTCATGAATACATATCAATTTGTTTATCCATGTTTCCTGCTTTTGACTATTACAAATATAACTTTAAAAGGAAAATAGCTTCAAAAAAACAAACATAAAGTTCCCATGTGACTCAGTGATTCCATTCATAGGTGTGTACCAACAGAAATATATGCACATAAGTTTATAAATATCTTGTGGGTGAGTGTTCATAGAAGCATTAGTCATGAGAGCCCAAACTGGAAAAAAACCCAAATATCCATCAACTGATGAATAAACAAAACATGGTATCATAATAATGGGACATTATTAACAAAACGGAATGAAGAACTGATATATGCTACAATGTGAGCCTTGAAAAATTATGCTAAATGAAAGAATCAGACATATTAAGTCCATGTATTTTATAGTTCCACTTATAAGGGAGCCCAGAAAAGACAAATTCATAGAGACAGAGCAGAGTAGTGGTTTCCAGGGCCTTGAATTGGGGTGGAGAATGGAGAGTGATTGCTAATGGATACAGAGTTTCTTTTTGTGGTTGATAATATTCTAAAATTGGTGATGGTTGCACAACCCTGTGAATATACTAAAAACTATTGAATTGTATATCATTAAAGGATGAAACTTATATGGAATTTTATTTCGATAAAGTGTATTGTTTTCAACAAAGCTTTAAAAAGTTGCATCAAACATTCATGTATGAGTCTTTGTATGAATATATGTTTTCATTTCTCTGGGGTAAATAGTAAAAAAGCTGGGTCCTAAGATGGGCGTATGTTAAATTGTTTTGGAAGCTGTCACTGTTCTGCCAAGGGATTGTACCATTTTATGAGTCCCATACATACACATGCATGCCAAGGCCTGGGATGGCCATTTTTTTCATCTTAGATATTCCTGTAGATCTGTAGTACTATCTCATTATTTTAATTCGCATTTTCCTAATAACTAATCATATTGATGTATTTACTTATGCTTTTTGATTATCTGTACATATTCTTTAGTGTAGTGTGTTCAAAGTTTTCACCCACTTCTTTAAAAAAAAATTATGGTGGTACTGAGGTTTCATGTCAAGGCCTTATGGTTGCTAGGCAGGAACTCTACCAGTTAAATCATGCCCCAAGCCCTTTTATAATTTAGTCATTTTTCCCAGCGCCAATCTCTGATCACAAAGTCTCCTACATATGCCTCCCCTCCCACACAGCTAGGATTAAAGGCATGTGCCACCACGCCCAGTCCCTTTGACGACTTTTTGAGTTTTGAAAGATTTTTGTATAGTTGGTCCTCCACATCCACAGGTTCTGGTTCACAAGTTCAATCAAGTACAGATGAAAATAGTCAGGGAAAAAATTGTATCTGTACTGAATATGCAGACAGTTTTTTCTTGCCATTATTCCTTAAACGACACAATATAACAACTATTTGCATAGCATTTACAATGTATTACGGTTTATAAGTAATCTAGAGATTAAAGTATACAGGAAGATGTGCACAGGTTATGCAAATATTGCACCATTTTATACGAGAGACTTGGGCAACATGGCAGTGAGCGATCTTGGAACAATTCCCCCCGCCTCCCCAAAAAACCAATAATACTGAAGAACCATTGTATATTCTAAATATGTCCTTATAAGTTTGTAGTTTGCCAATATTTTCTCCCAGTCTGCGATTCTCTTTTAATTCTCTTGGGAGTGCTTTTCAAAGAGCAAATGTTCTTAGCTTCAGTGGAAGTCAAACTTAACAATTTTAGCTGGTTACAGTGTCTCATGTCTACAATCCTAGCTACTTGGTAGGCAGAGATTGATAGGATAGTAGTTCGAGGCTAGTCCAGTCAAAAAGTTTAAGAGACTCCCATCTCAACCAATAAAAGCTAGTGGCTTGTGACTATCATTCCAGTTATGTGGGAAGCCAAACAAGATTGTAGTCCAGGCCAGCCAGTGCTTAAATGTGAGATTCTATTTAAAAAAAAATAACCAAAGCGAAAAGGGTTGGGAGTATAACTTGGATTGTAGAGCACTTGCCTAGCAAGCATATGGTCCTAGTTCAAGCTCCAATACTGCCAAAAAAAAAAAAAGCCCAAAAATCAAACAACAAAAAAACTTGCTAGTTTTTAAATTCATGGACCATGTTTTCAAAGATGTATGTAAAACAATCTTTATCTAATCCAAGGTCACAAATTTTTTTGTTTCCTCCTAGAAGTTTAACAATTTTAGCTTTTACATTTAGGTCTATGATCCATGTTAACGTTTCCATTTGGGAAATTTTTTCTCAGATATGGTTATCCAGTTCCAGTACCATTTGTTAAAAAGAGTAAGTTACCTTTGCATCTTAGTTAAAAATCAATTGACCATATACGTATGAGTCTATCTGCGGGCTCTCTCTTCTATTCTTTTGACCTATTTGTATATTTGGGTGCCACACTGTCTTGATTACCCTTACCAGTTTTCATTCCTACCAACAATTAACAGAATTAATTGTTAACAATTAATTGTAACAATTAATGTTGTTCCATACCTGGTTAGCACTTGGTAGTTTTAGTTCAAAAGACATATTTTAAAGATCTTACACTAAGTGTGTAGTGGCATCTCATCCTGATTTGAATTTACAGGCTGTTTTCTTAACTGAGTTTCCTACTTTCCCCGAACAAAAACAATAAGCATTTCAGGTGTGCGTAAAGGCCTCCTTATTGTATTTCCTTGCATTTTCAAATAAGAGGCACGCTTACAATTACTGTAGGTAGATAGCCTATTCCAGATTATTAAAGAGTATTGGTCAAAACTTTTGCATCACCTTGACTTCCTCTTTCTCTCAAACCCCACTTCATCTGTCAGTAAATCTTACGTCTTACCATTAAAACAACCAGAATTCAATCGATTTCTTACTACTACTCTACCATTCTCTCTTGCCTGACGTTTGTAATAATGTCCTAATTGGTCTCCCTACTTTGGCTCTTACCCAATTTAATCCAACTTGCAATGTGCCTGCTAGAGTGCATCACTTAGAACTATGGTTTGTTTTTTTTGTTTTTTTTTAAGAACAGAACATTAAGTTGATCACCTCACTCTTACTCAAAGTTGTGAATTGACTCCCCACAGTCTAAAAGGGCCTTCCACACCACCTGGCAATGGCCATCTCCTCTCCTTTTGCTCTTCTCTCTACCACAAACCCAGCCTGTAGGCCTCCTGGCACTTATCTCACGCCCTTTCCCTTGTGTTCTACAAGAAAAACTTTCCCAGTAATTTGTTGCTTGGTAACCTTCCTCATTTTCTGCAGGTCTCTAAGTGATTTGAACTGCTTTCTTAGATTAATGTATCTAGAAAGGCATGCACAGACTTACACACCACTGTTCTTACCTTTAGTGCTACTTAACATGCTCCTCACAGTAATTGTTTAATAACCACCTCATACAATACTTTACATAATTTACTTAGTCCTCACAACAATACCTAAGTATTGTAACATTTTCAATAAGAGACACCCAAAGGTTTGCATTTGCCACATGTCCACCCAACGGAATTCACTCTGATGTCCATGCTGTTCAACAAAGTACACTGGGGCCTGTCTTTGAGTACTTCTTAGCATGCCCACGCTGCGTGTCCCCACTGAAATGAAAGATGCACGCGGGAGCGCCCTGTGGAGACGTTATTCCAGAGCAAGGGACACTGCCTGGCAACTGGCCCTCAAATAAAGTGGGCTAAATCATAACCCGAAAGAAGTAGTTCGTAGGCTTAGCAGCAGATGCCTATCACGAAGGCGGTGGCTGTTCGGAGAAACGCTTGACAAAACGCTAGAAAAGAACAACAGATCTCAGCACAAGAAATCTCCATGGCCGAACAGGACAAAAATTTCACAGGGAAGGCGGACTCGGAGATAATTCCAACGGACCAGGACACCCGAGGTCCCGAAAGCTGCCACGACCCTGTCTGCGAGACTCATGCAGCGCGTCAGCCACGCCTCCCGACGCAGCGGGAGCGCGCTACAGCTAGCCCCGCCCACTCCGTGGCCCCGCCCTGCCAGGGCTGGCGCGCGGTGACCCGGAAGCGGTTGTACAGCACCGCCGCGCGGCTCAGATCTCTTTTCCGGTCAGCGTGGTTTGGTAGTGGAGCTTCCGCGGTACCCGGGTCTTCACCATGAGCGTCCCGGCCTTCATCGATATCAGTGAGGAAGATCAGGTGTGCTCGCGGGCCCCGGGTGGCGCGGGGACTGTTTGAGGGGCCGCTGCTGAGCTCGGGCCGGCGGGACTCCGCTGACCCCGGATTGAGACACCCCCCCCATCCCACACTTGGGAGCAGAGAAACCACGAGACCCGGGTGCGCGTTCCTGGGCTGGAGCCGCACTGCTGGACGCCCGACGCCCCAAGGCCAGCTTCCTGGTGGGCGTCGGGACTCCGCTGGTCACTTCTGACCACGGTGCTGTCTGATTAGCAATGGTGTCTGCTTCCGTCCCTCGGAAGAGGCCACATCCGGATGGGAGGCGGCGACTCTGCCATCTGGGGAAAAGTAATTCTGTACTAGAGATCAAAATGCTTATTATTGTTTGGTCACAAAGGCAAACGTGACCCGTATTTTCTACGTAGACTCGTGTCTTCTGTTCCTGTTTGTGTACGGGTGAGAGTTCTGTACCCCAAAGTTAGGTTGTCAGTCCACCTCCAGCTGTGAGGCGAACACTTATGTTGGCCATCCTGATATTTGAGGATCGGGCTTTGCTCTTTCGTATGCAAGGCTCATGTTTTTTGTTTTCCCTATTACAGAAGTTTAACTAGTTGATGGGAGCTTCTAAAAGAAATGCTTTAATTTTTATTCTTTAATTTTGTACACCTGAAAGCTATTCTTTGAAGTCCTAAGTTTGTCGGTGGTTGTTTTGTTTTTCTGCTGCTCTGCTAACATGGAGATTTTTGTTTCCGTAGCAAATGTCGTTTCTTAGGTTACACGACTGTTGTTAAACAGGAATTTTCACACTAGTCATTCCTTCCAGGGAAGTAATGATTGCTTTAGGAGTTTGTGTTTAATCAAATTGTCAGTGTGATTAGAGTTAAGAAACGGAGTTCTTAATCCTTACTTGTTTTTCTTTGCTTGTACTTAACGACCAGTAAGAATGATATAAGAATAGTAAACTAGGGCTAGTGGAGTGGTTCAAGTGGTTGAGCGCCTGCCTAGCAAACATGAGCCCCTGAATTCAAACACCAGTACCGCCAAAAAAGAACAGTAAACTTGGTTAGTTCTTCGGAAAAGTCTGCTTTGTAGTAAAAGCAGAAGATGAACACAAATATCTTTTTTTGGATTGGACTATTTTATATTTCCATCATAGGGTAGCATGCTGTCCAGTGGCATTTTTGTTCTTTATTATGGTGACAGTTTTTTGGAAGTCTTACAATACCAACTCTTACATGAAGTTAGTTCATTCTTGTCTTAAAAGGTAGCACCATCAAATCTACAGGTTTAGTGTACATTTCTTCGGTAGCTAGCTAAACATACTTATGGATTCAAGTATGGCCTCCTCCAAGGTGGTTTTTTTGTTTGTTTGTTTTATTTGGTCTAAAAAGTTTGATGCCTGTGCCTTTACTAATCCTTTTACCTTTTTATCTGCCTGTTTCAGATTTTCATTTTATTATCTGCATTTTTATTTGACTGTCAAGCCTGCAAAGAAAAAAAAATACTAAATATCATAGTCATTTGTAGGAAATGTGCAAATGACTGGATGTGGTTGTTCAAGTGTTTTTATAGGTCCAAAGTAATTTTCTGACCCTTATAGGCATGTTGAATTTTAAGAGATTAGTTACATAGTAGATTCAACTTGGTATATAAATATTTTATTCAAGGCAATATTCACAGGCATTATCCTTTTATTATTTGTAAATTCCAGAGTGCCTGTCTCAAATCATTGGGTAACCAATGATTACCCTTTTGCCCAGGTAATGTCTAACTTTTTTAGTAGCTGTGTTTATGTATACACTTGAGAGCAGTGAAATTTTCATTCCTTTCCAAAAAAGTTGAATTTGGCTAATCAGATTGACCTCTTCCCTTATTTCTATTATTTTTTTTATTGTAGCACTGGGGTTCAAATTCAGGGTCTCACTTTTGCTAAGCAGATGTCCCACTGTTTGAGCCACGCCCCAACTAGATTTTCCCCCACTCCCCTTTGTGGGAACCCTTTGGGTTATATTAGAAAGCTTTTGCTATATTCTGGAAGCCTGACAGGATACAGTGATGTAACAGTTTGTGAAGGTAATCTATGTGGGCTGCAGTGTGTGAGCCATGGGCCTTGCAGAGGAAAACCTGTGACTCCTATGGACAAGGTGGTGGTTAATAATATTAATGTTAATTAATATAAATATTAATGGTTAATACTTGTACTTTTCTTCAGAAGTAGGATGGAATGGTTTGGGTTTTTGGGTTTTGTCCTTCATAAGTCACTTTTGCAACCCTGTTTGGTTCAACAGGCTGCTGAGCTTCGTGCTTACCTGAAATCTAAAGGAGCTGAGATCTCCGAAGAGAACTCAGAAGGTGGACTTCATATTGATTTAGCGCAGATTATTGAAGCCTGTGATGTTTGTCTGAAAGAAGATGATAAAGGTCTGTTTTTTCTAATGCTTACTAATCACAAAAAAATTTTTTTTTCCCCTTTTTTTGATATATTCATGTATGGAGTGAGAGGGGATTCATTGTGATGATTCTGAATAGGCTTACATTGTTTATTGGTTAGAACCCCCCCATGGACTCCCACTTCACCCCACTTAAAGCAGTTGCAAGAGGTTTCATTGTCCTGTTTTGTATATGTATATGAACCATATTCCCTCACCTTCTCCATTCACCTGCCCTTCCCACAAGTACCCCCCCCCACACACACACACACACTGAACCTATTTTACAGTCTGTCGCTATTGATTCCTAAGCCATTGTTCAAGGGGTCATGAATGTGTCCAAGTGTATGTTCAGAAGGGTCAATTGTATTGTATACTTTGTATTTCAGAAGTTAGGGTTTTTAATTTTTGCACATACTTTCAATTTATTCTGCCAGACTTCTGAAGTAAGCCAATTTTGAGAAAAGTTCTTTTAAATGTGTGTTTCTTAAGTGTTACTCCACATGCTACATGTTGATAATTTCACAATGTGCTGAAGAAGAAAGGTTCTTGTTTATAAGATTTAGACAAATATCAAATAGGTTATCATTTCAAGTAATCTAAAACCATTTTATTATTAGGCTGATTCCTCATTTAGTGAGACAAAGTGGGAAATTTTTATACTGTGAGTTCTGAAATCACTCATTAAGGTTTAGAGATTAAACTTGGTATATGATTAATATCTATTATACTTGAAAATAATTCAACCAACCAAAGTTAATAGCTTTCATTTCTAAGTCTCTGCATGTAGCAGTTTTCCTCAACTAAGACATTTGCCTAAAACCTAACCAGTAATATGCTGATGATTGAATATGTGCCAGTAAAAAATCTTAAGAATATATATATGAACATGTTAATAACCTGTTTTACTGGTTAGAAGCTAAATTTTAGGTAGCAGCTTCCTTCCTCTTTAATAAAATGTACAAATTGCTTTCTGAATGTTAACCAAGCGAACTGGTTTAGTTTAAATTCATGTATACTGTACCTTTGCTGCTCTCCATTAAAGGAAAGAGGTCTTCTAGAACTGTTTAAACTATGTAGCTAAATTACATAGGTTAGTCTCCTAGGTTTTATGACTTCCGTTGAATTAAAACACTGGAAATAGTATTCACTACACGTATATTTACTACACATTGTAGTATCACTGTTGACTGTGTTACTGATACTTGTGTAGATGTTGAAAGTGTGATGAATAGCGTGGTGTCCCTCCTCTTGATCCTGGAACCAGACAAGCAAGAAGCACTGATTGAAAGCCTGTGTGAAAAACTGGTCAAGTTTCGAGAAGGCGAACGTCCATCTCTGAGACTACAGTTGTAAGTTAAGAGCTGAAAGAAGCCTGCTTTCTCAAGGGGCTGCTTTTATGGTACTACCTTTTAATGGTTAAAAACAGTTCTGGAACTTGATTGTCAGCTGTGGCTCTTATTAGCTGTGATCTTGGATAGTCACTTAACTTCTGTGCCCAGTTCCCTCCTTTATAATGTGAAGTAATTATTAGTACTGCCTCAGGTTTGTTGTGAAAGCAGATAACCTGAACTTAATACAGTGACTGCTGATCTTAAAGCATTGTTTTGTTTTTAACTAGGCTAAGCAACCTTTTCCATGGGATGGATAAGAATACTCCTGTGAGATATACAGTGTATTGCAGCCTAATTAAAGTGGCAGCATCTTGTGGGGCAATCCAGTACATTCCAACTGAGCTGGATCAAGTGAGTTACTATGTGGAATACTTGTTCTACTTATAAAAGTAGCTTTATATTGTAGCTAAAATAAGTAGCAACTGTATACATCCTAAATGTTGTCTTTTACAATGTGGAAATATACTCAGCTGTGTTGGTAAATTTTCTCCAATTTTCTCATTATAGGTGAGAAAATGGATTTCTGACTGGAATCTCACCACTGAAAAGAAACACACCCTGTTAAGACTACTTTATGAGGCACTTGTAGATTGTAAGAAAAGGTATTCAGAAGTAATGAACTAATTTACAACAAGCAATATAAGTAGGTGGGGGTGTTTTTGAAGATAGTAGAGCTAGTGATTTTATTCTACTTTGTTCTGTAAAGTTGTTATAAATATTTCTGTAAATTTTACCTACTAAGCAAAAGGCAGCTGCAAAGACTAAAGTGGTTTTCCCTCATCTTTATACTTGTTATATGCTTTTTTTTTTTTAAACTGGTGCAATTGTTAATTCCAAAGGTATGTATGAGTTACACTCAGTTATTTAATGGTGCTTTGATATTTTAGTACAGGGTAGTGCTCGCTTTTGTTGAGTGGTGTTGAGGGCTTGTAAATCAAAAGTTACCACAATTAAAAGTCTCTAATGTCGCTGAGCTGAAACTGTGGGAAGACTGTATTAAATGAGTACCTTTTGGGATTTGACAAGGTTTTGAGTTTCAGAGGCTTTTTTTCAACCCAACAAACTTTATGCCCAAAGTATTTATTCTACCTGCTCAGTTTTAGGATGCCTACAAGTGATGGATGTGGCCCAAATTTTTAAAAATTAGTGTGTTTAGTTAATGAAGGATAATCCCAGTTTTTTGGCCTAGTTCTTTTTTTTTTCCTAGTGGTTAAATACTTCTTTAAAAAAAAGAAAGGAATCTGTTCAGTTTAGTATTCTCATACAAATTTCATCCTGGTTTGTAGTGCTAGAATAGTTTGTAGTGCTAGAATATTTAACAGAGTATCAGTAGGATTAATATGTTTCTTTTGTGTTAAAACAATGTAAACTTTGCAAACTAAGTGAAAATACAAGAGGAAATGCATTTGTTTTTGTTGTGAAAGTTGAATAGGCAGGGGATTCTGACTTAGTCTATGTCATCCTGAGGTAGTGGATACTTTGCATAACATGCTGGCATGCTTATTACAGCATTCTAGGCAGTTGTCAGTGAAGTGTTAAGAGGAAGTAGGAAGTAGTTATTACAAAGACCAATTCAAACGGTATGATAAAACTGTTAAAGAGAGAATCTTTTAATCCAGGTGATAAATATGTAGGCTGTGGAATCAGACTGTTAGAATTCATGACAATGAATAAATTACTTAGCGTTGTACCTTTTCTATTTCAAAGTGGAAGTGATAATAGTACTTACCTCAGGGTTGTTGACAAGATTAAAGATAATGTGCTTATAGAGTTCTTAAAGACTTCATTAGTGAGCAAATGCTCAGTAAATGTGGTATTATTATTTTCCCCATCATCCTTTTCATTTTTAAGCTCACCTTTAGGAACTTAGTTGACTTTTTGGCACAGTAATTTCAAATTACAGGTATTGTGATTTCTCTAAGAACGTCAAGTGTTTATTGGACTCTTCTCTGGAGTCTTCATTGCTGCTTAGTGGGCCCTTAGTCTTACGTGTGGAAAGGAGTAACTCAAATAATATTCTAACAAATTCCAGAGCTGTTTCTCAGAGAAATCTAGATAGGACATGAGCACCCATCTATGCTGTTCTAGGTATGTCCTGATGTTAACATATTAGAAGATACTTGTGGCATTTTCCACAGATTGATTCTCTGTCACTCTCCTTTTCTCCATTCTTCCCTCCCTCCCTCTCTCAGTGCTGGGCATTGAGCCATGATTCCAGTCCTTTTAGTTCTTTTTTTGAGTTGGATCTCACACTTTTGCCTGAGCTGGACTCAGACCACCAACCTCCTACCTCCACCTCCTGAATAGCTGGAACCACAGGTGTGTGCCACCACGCCTATCTTTTTTTTTTTTTTTTTTTGAAATAGGGTCTCCTTAACTTTTGCCTGTACTTTGTACTGTCCTTTTACCTGCTCCAGTCTCTGCCTCCTGAGAGGCTAGAATTATAGGCATAAGTCACCACACCTAGCATCTTTTTCTCTTCATAAAGCACTTTCTTGGGTGACTTTTGAGGTCTGTATATTTTTCCCTCAGTCATAGCTCATTTGTGGTTTCCTCCTCATCTTCCCTAACTCTAGACATTGGAGTAACTCACTCCTGAAACTCATTCTGCTATTTGTTCTGTATTGTTTTGGTTTGTTTGTTTGCTGTAGTTATAGGGGAGGCTGTAAACCAAATGCATTTTGGGTGGGAAAATTCTTCGTATTGCTAGATTGTTAAGTTCATTGCAGGACAGTATCCAAATCTATACCTGCTGAGATACTAGTATTGCATCCTAGTCATCATGACAATTCCAGTTGTCTCCCACACACTCAGTGTTGTTAGTATACTCAGTCAAGAGCCACTGCTGCTTTAAGTGTCCTCATTTAGTCTTATACCTTCAAATACCATCTATCTATTGATGATTTTTAGATTTTCCTTCTCTGTCACTTCCTTGAACTCCAGTTCTGTATTCCTGTTTTAATGTTTCCATTCAGGTTTCAAAAGGCTTCTAAAACTTGACAGCTCCAAAGGTAAACCATAGATTTTCCATTCTTAATCAGTTCTATTTTTCCTCAACTCTGGAAATAACCATTTCCATTCTTCTGCTTGCTTAAGATCAAAACCTGGAATTTATCCTTGACTTCTGTCTAAACCGTCAGCAAATTGAAACCAACTTCTCATCATTTCTATTACTACCATAAGGATTTCTTGTTTTGATTGTTTCAGTCCGTGTTTTGGTCCTTGTCCCCCAGGAAGTTCTATTTAATACAGCTGCCAGGAAGTTCTATTTAGTGTGGAATATAGCTGCCAGGAAGTTCTGTTTAATGTGGGAGATCAGATAATGTCTCCCCTCTACCCAGAACCCTCCAGTGGCTCCGTTCAGAAGAAGGGGCAAAGCCAACTCTAGCTAGCACTGTGTATGCTCTTCTTAGAACACTATTCCTGCGTATCCATGGGGTTCCTCCCCTTCTTCACGTCTACTCAGTTAACCTCGTTACAGGCCTTTTCCAATGCCTGTATAGCTAACAGTACCCCCACCCCAATCCCTGGTACTGTTTCTCCATTGTACTTACTGTTAATAGGCATACTGTATATTTAATGTTTAGTTATCTGCCTTCACAAGAATATAAATCTGTATGTTTCATAAGGGCAGAGACTTTGCTTTTCATGTTAATAGAATAGCACCTGACACTGTAGGCACTTGGTGTATATTTGTCCAATGAATGACTATTCCTGAAATATAAACGTGGGGCAAAAGCAGTGGCAACAAAAGGCAGAGATGAAACAGCATGAAGTGGTAGTTGGACTAGTGAGCATATGCCCTTCCAAAGGGCGTTCAGATGAAAATACCTTGAAACATTTTGTAAGTATAAGAGCGCTGACTTTCTCCCAGTTTTCTGAGGTGAAAAGTAGTTTGCAGTATGTGAATTTTGGATCCTTCATCCAATAGACACTCCATACTTTTAGTCTTCTTGACCTTTCAGCAGTATGTGACCATGGTGCCCCTTCCCTCAGAAACTTTTCCCTTGACTTAGATGACACCACTCCTTGCTTATCTCTAGCCTTTTTGGCAGCTCATTCTGACAATTTTTAAATGGCTCTTCTCTGCTCCTTAAAAAGCTGCTGTTATTCAAGATGTTGGCCTAGTACCTTTTTTCCTCATTCTGGTTCTTCTTCCTGGGTCATGTGATCTATTCTCATGGCCTCTGACTCCTACAGAATGAAAATCCATGTCTTCAGCCCAGGCTGCTCTTCCAGTCTTCAGATCTGTATGCCCAGCTGCTTTCTGTCTGTTTCTACTTGTGTTGCACCACAGGTGCTACAAACTCAATGTGACCAAAATGAATTTATCATTTTCTCCAAGTGAAGTCTCCTAATCCATAAATGGTGTCATTTCAGAGACATACTTGATTCTTCCTGTCCATCTTCTCTACTTGCCATATCTGGTTATTTCTGCCTTCACAGTGGTCATCTTTATAACCAGTGCTGTTGTTTCTGAGTTACTGCAACAGTCTTCAAGGTGGCTTTCTGAGTTCCATCAAGCAACCACAGTGACTTTCTTCTGAAAAGTTTTCCTTTGAATTTTTACTTATATCACTGTTTAAGATGCTGTCCTCCTCTAAATCATAGCTATACTTATGTTTACACATATTAGTAAACCTTAATTTTGAACAAAGTTTTAGAGTGTCATTTAGCTTTTTAAGATAAATGATAACATTCTACTAAGTTTACCTAAGTTGATGCAGATGTGAAGGAAAAAGTGTTTTTAGAAAAAAGGAAAATCCTGATTTCTCCCGGTTTAGCAACACTTTTTGAACTGGATGATTCATAAAGGAAGTAATGAAGGGTGAAGATAAACATTTGCTAAGACTCCAAATTGAATAAATGTAAATAAATGCATTGAGTTATTTATCCTGCTCATGGCAGTAGTAGTGGATCATCTGTATAATTTTAAGGATAATTTAATTGGAGGGACATCTTAAGCAGTTATTTAAATGTTTGCTGTTGACTCAGTAACCATACTGTCTTAACAGTTTCCCGCTCTGAGCCTTTATATTTTCTCTTTTTTGTCCTTGAAAAGACTTCTTACTCTTCTACCTCTAGCTTTTTTCACAGCCACAACAAGAATGTAAAAGCATATTTTATATTCTTTGGGTCTCAGCTTACCTGTCATTTCTTGGGAGACTTTTTCTGCTCACTCTGTAAAGTAGCTTCCTCTTTCTGCTCTTGTTACTTTGTTATATCACCTTTTATTTTCTTCATAGTAGTTACTATTTTTCTTTATCGTCTGATTTTCATACTAAAAGAAAGTTCCATGTTTTTTTTATAGACGGGAACTGTGTTCATTATCTCTATTATATACAATCAGTACATGACCTGCCATATATTTTTTAAATAAATGAAAGACAGTAATGATGGATGCCTAAAAGAAACAGATTCCTAATGCAGTATTTCTTTTTAGCGATGCTGCTTCAAAAGTCATGGTGGAATTGCTCGGAAGTTACACAGAGGATAATGCTTCCCAGGCTCGAGTTGATGCCCACAGGTAATGTTAAACATCGCTCTGATGAGAGCTTGTCAGCAGCCTAGAGGTGAACTATGGCGTTCAGTTATGTAACTCTCCATTCAAATTCTACTCCGTCCCTTAACTGAGACTGACTGGGAAAGTTATTGGTTCTGAGACTCTTTCATCCATGAATGGTGGTGATACTGTGGTAGTGAGGAATAAATGAGATAAGCCTGTAAAGCATTTTGGCATATAGTAAAGTGCTGCTGCTCTTTGCTGATCTTTGATTACCCTGGTGCTTTCTCTTCAGCTAAGTTTTTGTCTACAACTATTTTATTTTATTATATTTGAACAGATGTGCCTGATAGAAAAGATTTATTGGTCTGTTTAAACCCCTCTTGTACCACAAGACGGTTATTTTTTTTTTTTGTGGTGTTCTGTATTGGATTCTTAGTTTACTGAGTTAAATATAGTTTGTGATCTGCAAAAAGTTAGTGTAAGACTAGGATTTCAAGACTGAACTTGGTTTGTTTTATTTTCTAATTAAGGTGTATTGTACGAGCACTGAAAGATCCAAATGCATTTCTTTTTGACCATCTTCTTACCTTAAAGCCAGTCAAGTTTTTGGAAGGCGAGCTTATTCATGATGTAAGTAGCTTGTCCTATAATGTGAAAAATGTTCTCTTTTCCTAAATGTTAAAATACTGAAGCAGCAATACTTCTTTGCATTAATAAACATGACTATTGGAGAGATCCTACTCTCTTTGTATTAAGAACAGGCTGTTATTAGGACCAACTAATGAAAACAGTCTTGTTCTTTCTCCCTTTCCTTCATTTCCTGACTTGGCCTGGCCATTATGGAATTTGACAGTACATTTTTTTAAAGTATTATTACTTAATGTTACTAGTCTGAATTAGGAAGATAAATCTGTGACTGTGTACTTCTGTAATCACAGCACTCAGATGGCTGAGACAGGAGGATTGTGAGTTCAAAGCTAGCCTGGGCTACGTAGCAAGACCTCTCAAAAAATATATCAAAAAACAAATGAACATGCTTTTGAAATGCAACTATAAATACTTTTTGGATTGTTTTCCATTTGAGCTCTACTAGTAACATCATTTTTCAATGTGGATAATTTAGAGCTTGCTGTATTTACTTACTTTTTTAAATTAGCCAACTGAGCAGGTGGTGTGGGTGGAAATTTGGTAAAATAGATGTTCCTGTCCTAAAAGAAATGCAGACTTTTCATTGTCAGGGGTCAGTGTCTTTAAAAATTTGAGCATAAGTCTTGATTCTGTCTGATAGTATCTTTGTTTTTGTCACCTTTATAGCTTTTAACCATTTTTGTGAGTGCTAAATTGGCATCCTATGTCAAGTTTTATCAGAATAATAAAGACTTCATTGATTCACTTGGTAAGTTTTAGGGTTTACTCTTTGGGGGATAGAGAAAGAGATGGGAACATGCTACTCTCTTAAGAATGCTGTACTGTGAGATCCTCTAAATATGGTTGTAGCCCTCTGTATACATTATTACCCTAGTGAGTGCTGTGTGATAGAACAGCAGTGAATATAGTTGGACCATCAAAAAGATGACTTAGAATGACTTGGGAATCAAAAAGCAAGCGTTAAAGATGGCATTTGTGATGTAAAAGAAGAACATGAAACTAGCAGATAACCTGGGCTTTTTTCTCTCCCATAAGAGCTTGTTGGACTTCAGCCCCTTCCAAGTCTGCTATACTAAGATTCTCAATCAGTTCTAGCAAGAATCAGTTCTAGCTTGGAAGATATTCAGGTGGAAATAGGTTCCATTAATAAATGTGTTTTTCAAATTTGGGGGATGGGAGGAGCAGGAAAGCAACTAACAAAGGATCACCATTGCTTTGATCATAATGTTGACTTATGAAAGTGCTCATTTTAAAATCTGATAAAATTTGATGGTAAAAGATTGAATAGTAATTTATACTTTTAGTGCACTGCCATTTTTTAAAAAGATAGATAGAAAAATTGTTCTTTTTTTATCCCCTCTACAGTATTTCAGGCTTGGATACCGTCTGCCCCGTCCCAGCCTCCACCAAAATTATGTTCCATTGCTAATCATATTTAGGCAGCTAAAACATAATGTAATGATTTTTACTCAGTAGTAAAAACTTTCTTAACTACAGTTGTGAAGATAGCCTAATCTGATTTTTGTATTTTAATTTTGTTGTTTTAATGAATAAGAGTTCACAAAATGATTGCCAAATTGAATTGAATCGAATCTTTATTGATTCCATTTACATTCAGTATTTTAATTTCCTTCTGGAGCATGTTTTTAACATGTTAAAATTACAAAGAATACTTAAAAAATCTGCTGTTGAGCAGATTTTAAATGTTCCAAAACTACCAGTTTTTTGACAGTGACATCAAATATGAAACTACTTTTTCTGTTAGGCAATATTCAAAACATTAGAGATTGTGAGTACATGTTTCATATTAAAATTGGATTATTAGTTTCTTGGTTGGTTGAGATATAGATGAAGAAGAGTATAATTACAATTACTTGATTATACTTAGTTTCAGTTGGTAATCACTAATTCCTTTCACCTGTAAATTTTGTACAGCCTTTGGGATGGAGAAGGTTGGCTTATTCCAATGTGAGGCACTTGAAATATACCAAGATTAAGTAGATGCAAGAGTGTTTATGTAGAATGCTTTGCCAGGTGCACTAGACCCAGAAAAACCACATTTTGTCCAGTTAATTTGCTTTGTGGCATGAAGCTATGTGATGGAATGTTAATGTCAGCAACCTCTTTATTTACGCACCAAGGCAAAAGGAGTAGTAATTAACACTTTGACACTCCCCCATTGATGTGTAATTGACTGTTTCAAAGGAGCACTGGTTCATAAGCTATTGCATGCATTTAAAACTGCGTTTTCTATATTGCAGCATTTTAAGACAGGGGTCAGTGACAATGCAGAAATTGCTCAATGATGCACATTTTTTTATTACTGCATTAAGGTTTTGACATACTAGTAATGAATAAATGTTTCCATAAAATTAGATTTTTTATAACTTTAAAATTGAAATATGACAGAGAACAGTGCCTTCCTCTTTGAAAATATTCTAGTTTTATGAAACAAACACTGCTTCCTTCACATCTTTAACTTGTAGTTCACCTGCTTAACAGTTTGACTTTCAGAACAAGAGTACTAAAGGCTTAAAGTTTCGTTCATTGTTTTAAACTGATAACTTTAAACATCCACTTGAAGTCTCTTTAGGCACAAATTTCCATATGTAAAACAGATAATGATTTTATGTAATTCATTCTAAAAATAATCTTCATTCCTCTGATACCTTTTTTTGTTTCATTTATGGTAAGGTAACTGCACAAAGCAGTAAAGTAAAGAGTTTTTAATCATATGTTAGAAATTTCAGGAGTTTCTACCATTTTATCACTATGAAAGAACTATGTATGCCCATAGAACTGGGAATGTTAAGGAATTTTCAAAAATCTTTGATAGGAAACAGTTCATACCATCGCTAATTTATTGTGCCAGGTAGAAATCAGATTTCCTAATATGTCTTTTTGGAAGTCTATGCAAATCAATAATCTTCAATTAGAAATTTCTTTATATAAGATGCTTTGGGGAAACATTTTATTAAATGTTTATATTTTGGGTTTTAGGTGTATTAAGTTATTTGTTACAGCTGAAAGTGGGGTTTACAAATGTCTAGATTCCACATTGGCATCATTGTGTCAAAAACATTTTTTTATTAACACTGACAACATCTTGTGTCAACTGAATTGCCCTAACATGTCCACATGTAATCTGGTGTTATCCAGTTGTTGCCTTTTTGCTTCAGAAAGTTAATCAGCATCTGATTTGCATTCGTTAATTAGGGTTAATGTGCACTAATTGATTTTTTGATGCTTGTAGATAATCATTAAACTCAGTTAGCAATACTTACTTGTGTACCTCATTCATTTGAGTTATGATGATCATGTTTTTGTTGAATCTCTGCCAAATAGGAATCCTGTATCATAATTATAGCTAATTAACAGGTGACCATGCCCTACATTAATGGGCTTCTCTGGTCTTCCACTAATATATGAATGTTATAAATTTCATTTATTTAATGGGTGCGGCAACAAATAACTTTTAGCAATGCAAACTTGAGGCTCTGAATTGCTAGAGGACACATAATTAATCATTTGCTAAGTTTACCTAATTTGAAAGTTAAAAGAAGAGGAACATGTAAATGTAGATTAGTTTTTAAAACTTGTTTTTATAATATGATACTATCAAAATTTTTGAGAATCTTTAATATTCTGTTATAATTCTGCTTCAGATTAGGACCAAATGTAACTTGGATATTTAGAATTTGTAAATTGTCTGTTTAAGCCCTTTGTTTTATAAACACACCTGTATTCTAGGACTATTAACATTGTAGCTGTAAGTCAGTCATTTAATCTCTTTGTTCCTTGGATTTAATGTCTACATTGGTTTTATTTTTTTAAAGTAAAAGGATCAGGTAGTTTATCAAGTTTCCTTCTAGGCCTGACAGTTGTTTGTTATCCAAATAATTATAACATCATGTTTCATGAGAAATCTTAATTACTTACATAATTTTCTACTTTTGTCTTACAAGGAACTGTAAATGTTGTTACAGTTTAATATTACCTAGTACTGAGCATATTGGCCTATGAATGTTAAATGATAAACACATTTTGACAGCTTTGATCAAAGTATTTTGACAATAAGTATTAAATCCAGAGTGACCTAAAGAGAAATGGAATGTTTTCCTAACTAAAAATGTTTTTAAAACATTTAAAACATCATGTTTACTAGGCACAGTGACACAAGCAAATAGTAAATAGATAAGAAATCCTGTGTGCTTAAATGAAGAGGTATTAGTGAAAATAAGCTTAGGTAATTTAACTATGAAATGTACTTTGCAGATTTTATCTCCTAAAATGTAGAAATGCAAAAATGTAAAAGGCACAAAAATTTTAGGGCCTAAAAATATAATTTATAGCTTATTCTTAACTTTGAAACTAATTGTGGCACTTCAGCAATAAAGAAATGTTGCTCTAAAAAATAGTTTTAAATACTCCATAATGTCAGTTCATTGCTTGCAAATACAGTTTTTGTCAAAATTATTCTATGTAAGACAAGAGTTACAATTTTGCAGTTCTTTAGTTGATGTGGATACTCACCGGGCTTCACTTTTGTGCAGGTCTGCTACATGAACAGAATATGGCAAAAATGAGACTACTGACTTTTATGGGAATGGCAGTAGAAAATAAAGAAATTTCTTTTGATACAATGCAGCAAGAACTTCAGATTGGAGCTGATGATGTAGAAGCTTTTGTTATTGATGGTAAGGCAATTAGAACTTTGCATTTATGTATTTGTTTCTACTATGGGAAACTCAGTATTTTCATCTTGAAATGAGTCTTATGCTAACACAGCTAGGTTGTTTTGTAGCAAATGTGTATGTTTAATGATAAGCAGATAGATTTGTAATAGAATGGAAATTCAGTGGATATATAAATTATGTAGGCTTGGGTCTTTGTTCTAGTTCATGAAATTGCATAGAACAAAGTCCTTTAGGCAGTATTCTCTGCTGGTTCAGAGGACAGATTTTAGCTTCAGACCTGGGTTTGAGACCAGGTCTTCCTCTATGATAGGCATACAGGGGGCTCATTTGTGATTGTGAGGATTTAAATGAATTAATGGAGGTAAAGCACAGTGCATGGGACATAGTAAATGGTCTGCAAATCATAACCATTACCTTTTTTTTTTTTTAATTAGCTCAGAAATTGGACCTTTCTCCCCAACAATTGCATTATGAAGTGATTTAACTGTTAATCAGGATTTTTTTTTTCCTCCACCATTTTAAGATTGAAAGTTGGGGAGGTTGTACAGTTAAGATTAATAAAATGTATAGAGCTATAAGCATAGTTTCCAATGAAGGGTCAAATAGTCATCTAAAGATGTAATTTGGAAATGAGTTCCACCTGCCATGTGCGCTTACAGGGAAGAACTAGAATTCTTAATAAAAACTGTAATGGTATTAATTGAATAGATTGGCCCAGCATCCGTAGGATGAATGCACACCCTTCCTCTTGGTTATAGTTATATTGCTTTGCTTACTAGATTCAAAGAGCTGGTTTGTAAAATAATGTTGGAAACAGTATAAAGTTTTATTATGGTTAGTTGGCCATACCTTATCTGAAATTTTCTATGTAACATATCATGTAAAAAATGTTTTTTCAGCAGTAAGAACTAAAATGGTGTACTGCAAAATTGATCAGACCCAGAGAAAAGTAGTTGTCAGGTAAGACATTTAATACTTTGCTGTATTTTGTAGAACAATTTAGTTTGTTCTATTATTTCACTTAAATGTTTAGAAAACCAAGGTAGTGTTCTTCTCAGTTGACTGTAGTTAAATAGTGGCTATTTATCATAATTTTATTAAAGTTCAGACTGAATGTGATTAGCTTATTTAATGAAAGAGTCCTATTTTCCAGCACATTTCATTTAATGGCTGAGCATTGGCTAGAATACTAATGACTTTTGTGTCTGCTTTATATAGTTGAGGAGAATAGGTTTGAGATCAATATGGTAAAAGATTTTTTTTTAAAAAAAGATCACTTAAATTCTCTAATTTAAAATTTTATTTTATGTATATTTAATTTTGCTCTTAACTATGTTCAAGTGTGTACTATTATAAAAGAATACTAGAGGATAAAAGGTTGACTAACTTTTGTTTTTAATTTTTCAATTTGTAGTCATAGCACACATCGGACATTTGGAAAACAGCAGTGGCAACAACTGTATGACACACTTAATGCCTGGAAACAAAATTTGAACAAAGTGAAAAACAGTCTTTTGAGTCTATCTGATACCTGAATTTTTATGCATTTAAATTTGTTCTTTTGGGGAAGAAAAAGATCTGAGTAAAATATCATTCATAAGCTAAAAATTTGACTAGTCTGGGCATTTATTGTCTCAAATTTAAAGTAAAATCAAACTAGAGAATAGAAAGTAATAGATTACAAAGGGTCACTTTGTCTTATACAGTACTCATTCTGTAAGGAAGGATTCTGAAGGAACAGGCAGCACGATGAAGGAAGTATGTAAGGAACTACACACACTTAAAAGCTAAGTAAGGCGAATTGGATACTTAAAAGCAAACTGTAAATTTAGGATAGATACCTTAAAATGATGTATTTGCAGAGCAGAAAAAGTTGAGAAAGTGAAGACAGCTACAGAGCTTTACGTGAATAGTCATCTCGCTCCAATAAAAACTACATCAGTATTTAAATTACATCACGTCCTTTTTTTCCAACACCTCTTCTGCTTTTCTTTTTTTAGGTTGGTTGTCATTTTCTAAGCTTAGGAACTTTTCGATTACAGTTAGTTGATTTGTTATAAGACCCTGCCAGTCATCTTCACCAGAAGAGGCAGCCAGATCAGGAGTGTCTTTAACCTTTATTGCCTGCAAAGGGTTTTCTAGCACAGTTGAAATCAGAGGCTCTGCTTTCACCTAGGAAAGATGGAATTTATTTTACCATTGAAGATATACAAAGGGCTTTAAAGGAAATCCAATAAGCCTCTACAACAATTACTAGCATGTAATAAAGGCAACGTTGTCATAGCTGATTTACAGTTACTTAAGTAATACTATGTAGGCTAATGCAGTAGGTCTTTAAAATCTAATATATTCCAGGGATACCACAAATGTTTTCTAAAAGATACTAAGCTTATGACAAAAGATATTTAAAACTATGCAGATAAAAATCAGTTTTGTTTTCTACACCATTCTCAGATGTCTATTTTTTCTATCCTCTATCAAAAAAAGGAGAAAACTAAAAATTCAAACGGAAGTAAACTATAAACACTGCTTTTTATTTCATGTTTCCTCTCATGCTTCTGAGCACCATTGTTGAAGAAACAGGAAAGAGCAATGAGGTATTTGGAGGTTGGCATGCTTCCAAAACACTGCATTGAGTCATAATACTATATTTTAAAAAGAACTTTTTCATTTTAAGTATTTTTTCTAATAATAAAATACTTAACCGAAATTTAGAAAACAGAACAATGCATGTAAAGAAACTAAAGATTATTAGTAATCCATTACCCAGGAGTATGTAGGTATTTTGACACTTTGCTAGTGTTGGCTTTTTTTAAGCAAATTTGACCATTCTATAGACTTTTCTATTTTTTTCCTTTTCCTCTATGAGCAGTTTTGTAGGTCTTTAACATTTTTCATAAACAGCTGTCAGTGGCTAAAATATAGTCCCTTTTTTAGATGTGTGGTGATTTTTAACTATTTCCTATTGAATGTTGAAGTTGGAGCTGGTAGAGTGGCTCAAGTGGTAGGAGCGCCTGCCTGGCAAGCTTGAGACCCTGAGTTCAAATCCCAGTACTGCAAAAAACAAAATGAAAAAATGTGACTGTTGAGATTGTTCTAGTTTATCCCTATCAGAAATAAATGTGAGGTACTTTCACAGGAAAAAACCTGATGGGCCTCAGATGAGATTCCCAGATAAAATTTATTCATCTCTTCAAAGGGAATATTAAATTGCTTTAAGATAACAAGTATTGTGTTTTAGGTGTAAGGAAAATATATGTATTAGAAATACAGAATAAGAATTAAATTAAAATCACCCCAAGATTCTGCTATTCAACATTTTGATGTAAATCTTCTGGTCTTTTTAAAGATTGGGTTCATACTCTTTATAAATTTATATTGCTGTGCTGAAATTTTTTTTAGCATTTACTATTTTGAAAAGTCTGTTATGGGGATAATTCCATCATATTCTGTGTCCCGTAATTTAGTATATTGTTGGATTACCTGAATTTTAGGAAAATGATCACTGTTAAAAACTAGGCTATATTTTTTTCATAAACTCTTGTGAAGATCTTTGAGTATTGCGTTACATTAAAATCTTTCAACATGGCAAAAGGGGCGTGTTAGTGACACTGTCATTTTCAGTGTAAAAAATTATAATTTATTTTTAAATGAGGTCAAATGTTTAGGATCTAACCACAATTCCCTAAAAATTAATCCTTTTGTATTGCTGTATTTGGCTCCCTGAAAATTCTACAGCCAGCCACTCATCCCCTCAGAGTCTTACCTCTGATCTTTGGGGCAATACTGTGTTTCGTATTTGTCTAATTGCTAAAGAGACTGTGAGCAAGTCCTAGTCAACATTTATGAGCCTCACCAGCTTCTTTTAGCTACTATATGCTATTGTAAATAGTTAACTGTTTGGTATGGAATAAAAATACATAAATGTATTAATGTCTGGCATGAGTTTTCAATCTACCTTATTTAGTTCAGGACCAAAATAGATTCTAAGTGACCTACACAGTAGTGAGGGTAAAAAGGGAGAAACAGATCAAATCTAAGTTGAACTTTGAAGTAAAATGACTGTTGCTCTGTATGATTTTAATGGGCCTGTTTTCTACCAAACTGTTTGGTGCCATTTGGCATCCAAGCACAAGTGAGCAAGTTTCCCAAAATTCTGATACTTTTACTATTATCCTGATAAAAAGGAAGAACATAAATATACGTATCTAGTTTCTTTTCCCTTAATAACCCACTTGATAGAAGGGGTAGAAGGAGAAACGAGATATAAGATACAGTGTAGATTAGCTAAAGTTTGATTTAATAAAATTTGTCCTGTTTACCATAGCCTACTGCAATAATAATTTTAATCCAGCTGTTACCAGACATGGCACTATCTTTGCTCTTTTCCTTCCTGTATCTCTTCACTTCCTACTTCCTCTTTCCATCTAGCATTTCCTATAGCTTGGTACTTGTCTTATCTCAGCTTGTGGTTAGATGAGTAAAACAGTCTTATTTACTGTGGGCCCTCTACATCCTCATTCCTGGATATAATCAAGACTGCAGCAGGCTTACAACCTAACTCTGAGAACAAAATATAGACCCTGTGTTTTTTGAAGTTGCTCTGAACCCATAGGGAGAATGTTAATTGGCACCTATCACCTGCACTGAGTTTAACAGGTTTGGTGTGGAGAGTCCATCTAAATATGGCAAAAAACAAAACTTCTATTCCTTTTCTCAGCTGGAATCATTGCTAAAATTCATTTGTCCTCATTTATAAATAGGTTTGTAAACTTTTTGTAAAGATCCAGATAATGAAACCAGGCACAGTGTCTCACATCTGTCATCTCAGCTATTTGGGAGGTAGAGATGGGAAGGCATGGTTCGAGACCAGTTCAGGAAAAAATCCCTATCTCAACAAACCAGTGGAGTGTGGTGGTAATGCCTGTGGGACCAGCCAAACACAGAAGGGAGAACTGCTCCAAGCAAAAAACTTGAGACACTATCTGAAACACAAAGCAAAAAAGACTGGGAGCGGGGTTCTGGTGGTAGAGCACAAGCCTGCCTGGCAAGCACAAGGTCCTAAGTTCACCACCTAAAAAGAAATTTTTGGCTGTGTAAACCAAATTGCCTTACAGCTGCTCAATTCTGTCATTGCAGTGCAAAAGCAGACAGTATGTAAAGGAGTAAGTGTGGCTTTGCTCTAATAAAGATTTACAAGATCTACTTTTGAATGTTTCCCACATTATATGGTAACAATTAAGCTGGGATAATGGTGCTTAGCATAGTGCTTGGGACACAGTAATAAGCACTCAGAAAATATTCATTCAGTCAAGGAACTGAATTTATTTTACAGGAGTTTCTTTGAAAAGAAACTTTTAAGGTATAAGTTAAGAGAAGCTTAGTAACATTTGACTCAGAGCCAAGACCATTTCTAAATGACCTTATCAAATCATTTCACATTTGTGTCACTGTTTCCTCATCTGTAAAGTAAAAAAAAAAAAAAAAAAAACCTACAGGATGTGAGACTATTGCTTTGAAAAGGTTGTAAGTTCTATAAGTATAAATTCTTAGAAACAACATTAATTGCAGGAAGAACTTTAGGAATTAGACAAAGAACTTACTAGGTTAGCTATAAAAGTGTGCGTTCAAGACAAATGTGAAATTTCCATATTTTTAAAAAACTTGAAGACAGGACTATTTTAAATATTTGACCTAATTACCAATGGAGTGTCTAGCTTTGATCTCAAACTTTTTGCTTTGCTTCTATGAAGGCAAGAACCTAGGGGTCCCAGTGTCAAATTACTGTTCTCTAGGTACTATATTTTAAAGGTATGTTCTACTTACCAAGAAACTAGACTGCTGTTGCAGAGCCCAGTTACAAAAATATGAAAAGGGTAAGTCCTGATTTTTCCCTTCAGTTCTGAATTTGAGGTTTCTCCAATTTAAAATGGAAATACATTGTTCAATACATTGTTAAGGATGTGTTAATATAATTTTTATATGTGCTAAAGAAAAAAGTTTAAAATAAATATAAACAACTAAAATGTAATCATTCTTAACTTTTTAGGTCACCTTTTATCAGTTATGCCCATACTTTTCATTTTTTCAAGACTTTGAACCATATACTTTTTTCTTGTTGAAGTTCTGCACACAAAGATATAAAACTTATAAATTTAACCAGATAACCTGTCAGCCAAGTCGCTGCTTTCCTATGACAAATGGACTCCTGGGAACCATATGACCTCTATAAATGCTCTGCTTAATACATATATCCATACTTACTATTCATATCACATTGGAGATATTTTATCTTTTCATACATTGTATTCTGATGGAAATTTATCACAGTTTCAAAAATAATGTAAATTAAACTAGGCACTAAAAACAGACTATCTTATTTTCTAAGCATCACATTTATTAGTAATTTTTTGAATGTTCAAATGCCACTATTTCTAAAATGACGTGACTAAAAAAGTAGAAGTACATAATATGATGCCTCATACTCTCTTTCCCAAAACAGGCTGGATTATATCTATTTGATTTATACACTGTGACTTTTTCCTGCTGTTTTCTATCAACCTTAATTATGAAAAATGGTGCCATGTTGCCCTCTTGATATTATTTTGGAGATCAGTTAGGTTTAAAGCATCCAGATGCATACAGTTCTACACATATCTGTAGAATTAGCTCACTAAGGTCTGCTCAGCAATATTTTTTAATTGACTTACATGTTCTGTGGGAAAAGAAGAATCATAAAAAGTCTTTGCAATTGCATTCCTCTCTTCACTGGGCTCTCCCTTGGGATCTGGATGGATACTCCAGTTATTCAAAGTGTCAGCAACTCTGTTAATGCTGGTAGTATCTGACAAAGAGGAAATGGCAACAACTGAATTTTATTCTCTAGGCACTCATTTCAGTGACTGAACTTTCTAATTGTATGCTTTTGCAGTTAAAAAGCAATTTCTATTTTTATTATTTGGATCTTAAGAGTTTTCCTAGACTTTCCTCTTACATTAGGCATTGCATTTCAGAAAATAAACAGTATTACTGCCCCTTTCTAAAAACCTGCCAGTTACTATAATTTGACATTAAAAGGAGTAAAATAGTATAAATAGCTTCTAAAAATAACTCATGTTATCCTTATTCCCCAGGTTACTATATTAACCACACATGTAAGTATTTATATAATGACCATTTTATGAACTCATTTTAATGGGAAAAACTGAAAAAAAACTAAATGCCAAGCTTTATAAACTATATCTGAAGAAACTGGTCACAGTAGCAAGTCCAACAAAGGGCTTTTTAGAAGAAGTCATTGGGCTTTAATAAAAAGATAAAACTGATTTAAAGAAACAACTATAAAGGTTAAAGATAGTATGTTTAATGAGAATGTTCCAAGTTCAGTTTTTTAAGTTTAGATTTCTCTTACATCTTACTTATAGCATTGAAATGTAACTGAGAATATGGTAAATTATAGACCACTCCTAAAGTAGCACTGAACTAACTCAAAATTAATAATTCTAAAGTAACATTTTATTATATTTTTTAAAAGACTAGTTTGGCAAATGGGGTTATATAATATTTTGGTAATTTCTATTTTTCCCTACATCACATCCCAAATTGGTGCTAGTAAACAAGGAATACTTATTTTATTTTTAATACCCCAGTATTCTTTTTAAATTTTTCTTGATTTCCAAAGAAGCCTGTTAAATCTGAGGACCGTACAAAGTTTTCCTTGTAATCTGCATTACTTTAATGGATCTAAATGTGTTGTTAAAACACACACAAGGTTCTCTTGGTGGGGGCTTCTATAATCCCAGAACTGAGGAGGCTGAGACAGGAGGATTGTAAGTATGAGGCCATCTTGGGTTATGTGACTAGACCCTGTCTCAAAAAAAAAAAAAAAAAAATTAAGAATGTCTTTAACCTCAACAACTATAAGGTTGCTATTAGCAAAGTAAACTATTTTCTTCACAATCATATTGCTGTTTATCTTCAATTTACAGTTATACACACCTGTTTTTAAGTATTTTTATTAAAACCTTATGAAAAACAACAGTAAAGACAATGGACCCCAATGCACTGATCACCAGATTTCAACATGCATGAATACTGCCATGTTTTTCATCTCTCTTTCCTGGAGTATTTTAAAGCAAAACTTAGGTATTATATCATTTCATGTGCTGGTTTTTAAGAATAAAATAGCCCCTCTATTTTCTAAGGTATTTAAAATTTGAACATATTAGTATACATACATAATTAAATCAGGGATTCAACTGAAAGTGTTTCAAACAGTGATAGATATCAATGACATGAAATAAATTTCTCTGTTCCACTGTTACTTACACAACAAGCCCAAGTAAAGGAACAGAAGGAAATAGGAAATCTGAGAAAAGGGAGAAAACTAGGGAAGAAAATAACAGGTTATTTATTAAAATGTCAGTCAGGGATTTTAAGGATGTTGAGAGGATAGACAGGAAAGGAATAAACATGCAATACACATTGTCAGGAACCTTATTAACAACTAAAATTCGTTTGCCCTAAAAAAGTAAAAAAAAAAATCAGGTAATTAAGTAGCTGTTCCTAATTTAAAATTAATGATCTAGATAGACCTATTGTTTTTGCTATAACTTGATGATGGATTAAAACAACAGCAACAAAGGAAAAATCTCTAAATGTGATGTACACATTGATAATTAATATTGGTCTAAGTTTAGGTGAAAAGATATGCACTTCCATCTAAATAAAACCTCATCAAATTTTACATATCTATACATGTATGTAGTATATATCAGTGTTAAGCCAAAAAATGAATACAAACATTTTCACTTTAAACAATATTTGGAGAATGTTTATAAAGAATAGTAAGTAGTAAAACAAATTTTAAGAATTGAGACATAACCATGTTTTCTTACCTGGCCCAATACTCTCTCTGAAGTCATCCACACCATCATTTTTACAAGGAGTCCTTGAAATGATCTTTTTGTTTTGTAATGGACCAACTGGTCCTTCCTTCAGCAACAAAGGAATGCTAGGAGTTGAAGTGCTCACTGTTTGACTTTCAGTTTGATTTACTTTTGACCAAGGACCAGGTTCTAAAAAAGTCATGTGTACTGGAGTTTTCTCAGTTTTTTTATCTGAAGTGGGAAGATCAAAGGTTGACCTTCCACTTCTGTTTACTAAATCTCCAGATGGCTTTATGTGAAATGAATGTGATTCTTCCAGCTGACCTTCATTGTACATTTTTCCTGAAACTATGTCATTTAATGACTCTGTTTTCTCTGTATTCTTTAACAATGTATGCTGTCTTTCATTAACATTGACAAAAAAGAGGCCATTTTTTGTGGTTTCGGTTATCTGATTTGCATTGACTTGACTGTCATTGGAAAACTGTATTTCTGTGGAATTTTTCACATGAACTCTAGTTTTCAAATCTTTGGCTTGTGAAGAATGGCTATTCTCATGGTTAATCTGAAAATGGGAACGGGTCACATTGTTATCCAGATAACCCAAACAGTTCTTAAATTGACTATTTTGCACATCATTCACATTTTTCCACATAGCTCTTTCCACAGGGCTTGAGTTGGGTTTCACCAACATTGGCATAATGTTAATACTGTTTTCTGAATTCTGAAGTACTTTCAAATTATCAGCAATGGCAGCAGATGAAATGGGGTGATTGATTACTGTATCACTGGGAATAGTCAATTCAGGTTTCTCCTTAGTATCAGAGACTTGATGAAAATTTGAAGGTAATATGCTGCACTCACTTCTTTTATTTAACAGTTGCATTTGTTTTATTTTATACAATTTAGCATCTAAGATAACATTACTTGAATCCTGTAAATTGTACTCACAATGAACAGGATTCATTTTTACATCTAGAGATGAATCCAAATATGCTTTGGTTTGATCACTATTTGTAATATGTTTCTCTGTAGCATTTTCTTGTGACCCTGGAAGCAATCTGAAAGGTTCATTTTCACAAACACCTTTATTTTCATTTCTTTCATGATCCGTCTCATCTAAAATATTGTTAAATGACATTCTATTATTTTCTATCACCAGAGGAACATCTATATCTGTGTGATGAAGACCTAGTCCTTTTGTTCCTTCTAGGCATTTCTTGTCTGTTTCTATTGCTATATTTACCACTAAAGGGGGATTATTTGGTAATTTAAATTCTGTACATCCACTGTCTTTTTCCAAGCCATTGTCTTTTATTTCTGTAGTAACTGATTTTCTATAGTTAGTAACATTCAAGGCTTGCTTTTGACTAATTACATCTTTATCTAGGCAGAGGATTTTGCTTAGAGAGATTTCACTTTGATTTCCATCCTGAGATATAATGGTATTATTAACTTCTTTCTTGAAGCTTTTTTCAAACAGCTGTAAATCTGTTATGAAGAGAACACAGGAAAATTGTGCATTATATGCTAAAACCTGCTTTTTATAAAACAGGTACCACCTATGTTTATAAAAACATTTAGCCTAAATATTATATTGGCCATTAATTGTACAAACATAATGATTTAAATTTTACCTAATTGCCGAGTTCCTTTTATTGTAACAAGTAATATATTTGGATGCTAAATATTTTGTTCAACCTCACTACATTTTTATTTCATAACAGCAAAAGCATTTTTGGTTTAAAAAAAGGGGAGTAAGATGGGGCATTACAAAATGGTTTCTATGTGTCTAGTCTGTTTCCTTTTGCACCTACAGTACAATCCTATATAAACACAAAGCTGATAAAAACTGATTTATTCTAACAGGTTACACTCTAATTTCTTTTACTACCTGGGTCTAGCAATATTCAGGAGTTGGCAGTTCACGTCTCCAAATCTGAAAATCCTCACTTTTTTATTCAATATGCTCTAAGACAAGACCAAGACATTAATTTTAACTCATCTTATGTTCTCACTGTAGATATCAAATCTTAACTATAATTAAAATAACACTGAATGCAAATTTCAGGTCTTAAAGAGCTTTTTTAGTCCAATCATTCTTTCTACAACATCTCCACCAAGTGGTTGTTTCTTCAGCCTAGGTTTGAACACCTTCAAACAGTACCATCTTTAAACAACTCTTTTTTCAAAGTGGAAGAATTAGTAAATCACGTCAGGGGTTACAGAGGATTGTTTGAATTAATAAAAGTACTCTAGTCTGGTCATCAGAAGAGCACTGGTGACCCAGAGAAGATTCTCAGCAAAGAACTAAATGTAGAAACCTAATGTATAGAGAATAAGAGATAAGAAAAAAATGCAGAAATGTAGTTTTTCCCAAAAAATAGATTTAAAAATTTGACTGCTAAAAAATAGCTTGAAGGATGCTTGTTTTGTTGAGATACTCAGATGAGAAGGTGTTGCTCCAACTACACTATATACAGTCTTCAAAGCAAAGACTGTAGTGGTGATATCCCCCTAAATTCTAGATAGCCCACCTTGGTGCTTTGGCAGATCCTTTATTTGTGGAAAAAAACCTCAATATACAAGTTAGAAAATACCAATGTAATTTTAAGATTACCTTCTACAATGGTTTCTTCTATAAGTAAGTTTTTTTCTTTCTTTTCTTCCTTTTCTCTGTATTCAGTATCTGAACAAAAACTCTTAGTATATTCTTCCCTTTTTCCTTGTCCAGAATTGTATTGCTGTATGATGGTGTTTTCTGACTTTTCAGTTGGTATTTTATTATTTACTTCTGGAACATTCTAGTGTAAAATGGGAGATACTTCTTTAATATAAAACAAGATTGTTAAAAAGTATACAATATTCAAGCAAACTTTGCTGATAAAAGTAGAATCAGTGTTTCAATTCAATCACTCATCAATTTATATTTGAAAACCAAATAACTTATAAAGTTCATTTTATATAATCTATTGTATTTTTTTAAAATGGAGAGCTTTATAATGTTTTCAAACATGGATACCTTCTGGGTTCTGCCCAGAAGCGGGGGGCAAAGGGGGGGTGGCCCCAAACAATGTATACATATGTGAGTAAATGTAAAAATAACAAAAAGAATGTGAAAAAAACTTTGATAACTGATTTGGGAGTTATAATTAAATTGCAGTCAGTAGGCACGTACATAAAGATAATTGTAAATAAATAATGAAAAAAGGATATTTCCTAGAATGTGTGACATATGACTTTAAAATTTTAGATTTCTGCTTCTAATCATACTAGAGTGCCTGGTCCTTAAACTTGCCTGTAGTTACTTGAAAACTAAATGAAATGTATGAAACAAGATTTTTCAGATAATGTGCTAGAGTGAAAAACTGTTCTCTGAGAGGAGGAGGAAAAAATGAGATGAACACTACAATCACAAAAGCTTAATTCTCACAGATACTTTCTATATCACAACACAAGGAGGGGTTGGTCTTGCAAAGGTCTTCCTGAGTTGAGAAGACAGAAATCAGAGTTTAGAAAGACTGAAGTGGCTGCAATTTGTTAGGCAGAGTGCTAAAAATAAGGGAGCTATGCAGAATAAGAACTGTGGAAATCGCGTATTCTGTCTGTTGCTAAATATTAAGCTGGACCCATGTAGAGTAAGAGTCCATGAAGGTTCACAGGGGCTCTGTAAGCTGAACACTTCCCAGAGCTCACAAAGGTCTGAGTGGAAAGAGTTTACTGAACACCTGGGGCATTGTGTAGAGACCCCAAAGGATTATACCTTCCTGGTAGGTATGAATTAGCCCAAGAGTAAGAGCTATGCTAGATTAACCCTGAAATTTAAAGATATATCTCAAAAAGATGACAAATATCTGCAAGTAACTTAACTGCCTGACAAACTTCAACAGTCTTGAAAGGAAGGCAATAAAATCTAGCAATCGACTATGTAAAATTCAAAATGTTCTAGTGAATAAAAACTAGAAAATACAGAGGCAGGAAAATATCACTTATCATGTTACCCTTCATAAAGTTGTAAAAAAAAAAAAGGCAGAAGTGACAGGGATAACGTAGAAAGGAACTTTAAAATAGCTATTTCTAAATTTCAAGGACTTAAAAAAATAACAATATGAACATAATAAAGAGTAAAATTAGATAACAACAAAAAAGGACCAAATGGAGATTCTATAGATGAACTGTACATTATCTAAAATAAAAACTTGGGTTGGTAGAGTAGCTCAAGTGATAGAGCACCTGCCTAGTAAGCATGAGGCCCTGAGTTCAAACCCCAGTACAGCCAAAACAAAAATAAATTTTAAAAAAGTAAAATAAAAACTTACTGGATAGGCTTAATTTTATTGTAGGCACTTTAGAAAGAAGGATAAATGAACTTCAGGACATAACAATAGAAACAATTCCAACTGAAGAGGAGAGAGAAAATTCTGCAGCATAGCCTCAGTAACTTGTGGTACATATAAAGCAGTCTAACACATGTGTACCTGAGGAACCACCAAAAGGAGAAGAGAGGACATGAGCAAATAAATGAAGAAATAATAAGCAGAAAGCCAAATCTGATGAAAACTATAAATCCAGAAATCTAAGATCTACAGAAGTAGATAAGTATAAGATATGCGTGCATATATAAGAGAAAAAATACATATAAAAGACATTTTATCTAGTTTTTATGTCCTTATCAGGTAATTGGTTGAAGTAAAAATTTGCCAAGAAAGTGTGAGGCCCTGGGTTCAGTAAAATTTTAAATAAAGCAAAATCACAGTAGATGGATAATGGGGTTTATAACATATGTGGAAGTAAAATATATGGTAATAATAACAAAGGACAGGAAGGAGAAAATGACAATATGGTACCGGAGGCTTCTTAACTTACCAAAAATTTTGATAAAAATGATTTGAAAGTATACTGTGATACATTAAACTCTTGATCAGGGGTTGCTAGCAAACTTTGACCAGAGGGCCAAATCCAGCTCACTGCCTGTTTTTCGTTTGTTTTTTGGTGGGACTGGTATTTATGCTTGCAAAGGAGGTGCTCTACTGCTTGAGCCACACCTCCAGTCAAGTCCATTTTGCTGTGGTTATTTTGGAGATGGAGTCTTGCTGAGCGATTTGCCCAGGCTGGCCTTGAATCATGATCCTCTCAATCTCAGCCTCCCAAGTAGCTAGTATTAAAGACACAAGCCACCAGTGCCTGACATCACTGCCTGTTTTTGTAAATAAAATTTATTGGTACGTAATCATATTCACTTGAAAATGTACTTAATGCAACTGCACTAAATACAAAAGGTTAAAATTGTAAACTTTATGTGTTTTTACAATAATAAAGTACAAATAATAGTTTTCAAGCAAAAAGTAAATAAATGGATTTCCTTGCATTATTACTCAGCATAAAAATAAAGTATGAATGCTCCCATTAAAAAAGTAACAAGATGAAAAAATATATATCATGCAAACATTAATCATAAAAATGAAATAGCTATCTTAGTTATCTAACAAAATAGAACTTAGGGTCAGGTGTGGTAGCACATGCCTGTAATCCCAGCACTCAGGAGGCTGAGGCAGGAAGATCCTGAGTTTGAGACTCGCATGGAATAACTGGAGAGACTCTAAAAAAAAATAAACAAAAATAGGCCTCAGAACAAGAAATATCATTAGGATAAATTGGACATCTCATTCCACAAATAGCATGATACACATTCTTTTCAAGGGCACAAGATATGCCTACATAGGCATATGCTTGCCCAAAAAACAAGTTTTGATATATTTAAAAGGATGAAAGTCTCATATAAAATATTCTCTGACCACAACTAGTTAAATTTGAAATCATTAACAGAGGACATTTGGAAAATTCTCAAATATTTGGAAATTAAGCAACATGCTTTCAAAGGGTCATACCAATACCCATGGAACAAAAAATACCTTACAAGAAAAACTTTAAAATATTTTTAATTTCTGGGTATAGTGGTGAATTGTAATCTCACTACTCAGGAGGTAGAGGCAGGAGGATAACAAGTTCAAGGTCAACCTGAGCTACATAGCGAGACCCTGCCTCAAAATACCAAAAGCTGCAGTGGTAGCTCAGTGGCAGAGCACTTATGTCTATCTATCTATAGAGAGAGAAAGAAAGACAGAGAGAGAAGGTGAGAGAGAGAGAGAGAGAAAGTTAAATGAAAATACACATCAAAATTTATGGGATACAGCTAAAGCAGTGCTTAGAGAAACTTTCACAGCTTTAAATGCTTATATTAGACAAGAAGAGAGGCTAATATTCAGTGATCTAATTTTCAAGCATAAGCAGATAAAAAGAGGGAAAAACTAAATCTAAAATAAATAGAATGAAGGAAATATGCAAGTTAACAGCAAAACTCAAGTAAAATAGCAAGTGAAGAAAAACGAGAGGGAAATTCATGAAGCCAAAACTTGGTTCTTTGATGAAATTGATAAAACTGTAAAACCTCTAACTAAAGTGATCAAGAAAAACAGAGTAGATGCAAATTACCAACATCAAGAATAAAAAAGGGATGTTATGATATACACCACATCAATGCTTCTGAAACTATCCATAAAATGGAAAGGGAAGGAATGCTTTCAAACTCATTCTACAAAGTCAGCATAAGGAGCTGGTGGTGTGTCTCAAGAAGTACAGTGCATTCTTTGCAAACACAAAGCCCTGAGTTCAAACCCCAGGCCATAAAACACCTCCCCCCCCAAAAAAAAAAATAAGAACACAACCAAAAAAAGAAAAAAAACTATAAACCAATATCCTTGATGAACATAGATACAAAAATCCTAAATAAAATACTTGTAAAACTGAATTCAACCTCACTTTAAAAAGATCATATACCATGATCAAGTTGGTTTCATTCCTGGGATGCAAGAATGTTTTGAAATACACAAATCATTAAACATAATCCAGCACATAAACAGAACCAAGGATAAAAATCACGTGATCATCTCAATAGATGTAGAAAATCTTTTGACAAAATACAACATCTGCTCATGATAAAATCCCTGCAGAAACTAGGTATAAAAGAATCATATGTCAACATAATAAAGACTATACACAGCAAACCCATAGCCAACTTCATACAGAATGGAGAAAAACTGAAAGTATTTCCTCTAAAATCAGGAAGATCATGGTGTCCACTCTTACTACTCTAATTCAATATAGTACTTGAAATTTTAGACATAGCACTAAGAGAAAGAAATAAAAGGGACACAGATAAGAAAGGAAGAAGTAGAATTATCACTGTTTATAGATGATATGATCCTATACTTAGAAAAACCTAAAGACTCTGCCAAAATACTCTTATATTGATAAACAAATTCAGCAAGTAGTAAGATACAAAATCAGTATACAAAAACCAGGAGCATTTCCATACACCAATAATGAACTCATGGAGAAAGAAATTGGGAAAATAATCTCATTCACAATAGCCTCAAAAAATGCCAAAGAACAAACCTAACCAAGGAGGTGAACCTAACTAATGAACCTACAATGAAAATCATAAAACAAGAAATTGAAGAATGCATTAGAAGACGGAAAGACCTTCCATGCACATGGTTTGGCAGAATTAATTTTGGGAAAACAGCCATATTACTGAAAGTCATTTAATGACTCAATGCAATCCCCATCAAAATACCAATGACATTCTTCACAGAACTAGAAAAATATTATAGAATTCATTTGGAAGCATAAAAGACTCCAAATAACCAAAGCATATTAAGTGAAATGTTGAAGGCATCAACCATACCTGATTGCAAAATATTCTACAAAGCAATAATAATAATAATAATAATAATAAACAGCATGTATTGTCATTAAAACAGACACATAGACCACTGGAATAGAATAGAGGTCCCAGAAATAAACCCATGCAGCTACAGCTATCTGATTCTCCATAAAGGTGGCAAAAATGTACATTGGAGAAAAGACAGCCTCTTCAACAAATAGTGCTAGGAAAACTGGATAGCTACATGTAGAAAATTGAAACTAGACCTCTTTTTCTCAGCTTGTACAAAAATCAACTCAAAATGGATCAAAGCTCTTAAATGTAAAACCTGAATCTTTGAAACCATAAGAATAAAACAAAAGGGAAACCCTTCAAGATACAGGGATAAGCAATGACTTCCCAAATAGGACTCTAATAGCCTGGGAAATAATAGCAAACATCATCAAATTGGGATTGCATCAAATTAAAAACCTTTTGTACATCAAGAGAAACAGTTTACAGAGTGAAGACACAGCCTATAGAATAGGAGGAAATTTTTTCCAGATACTCATCTGACAAGGGAGTAATATTCAGAATATTTAAAGAGCTCAAAAAATTTACTATCAAAAGAACAAGTAAGCTAGACAATAGACAAACTGAACAGACACTTCTCAAAAGAAGTAGTACAAATAGCCAATAATTATATTAAAAAAAAGTTCAACATCTTTTACCATCAGAGAAGTGCAAAACTACATTGAGATTCTATCTCACTCCAGTCAGAATGGCTATCATCGAGAACACAAAAAATAGCCAGGCACCTGTGGCTTATGCCTGCAATCCTAGCTACTCAGGAGGCAGAGATGAGGATTGCTGTTCAAAGTCAGACTTGGCAAATAGTTTATGCAATCCTATCTCAAGAAAAACCCATTGCAAAAAAGGGCTGGTGAGGATGTAGAGAAAAAGAAAACTTATACACTGTTTGTGGAACTATAAATTAGTTTGGTCACTGTGGAAATCAGTATAGAGGTTCCTCAAAAAAACTAAAAATAATAGATTCGGTTAATAGATTCAGTTATAACACTCCATAGTGCATACCCAAAGGAATAAAAGTCACCATACAATAGAGATACCTGCATATCCATGTTTATTGCACAATATTCACAATAGCCAAGTTATAGAATCAGGCTAAGTCCTCATTAGTGAATGAATAGATAAAAACAATATGGTATACATACACAATAGAGTGTTAATTATCCATAAAGAGGAACTATGCTGTCCACAGGAAAATAGAGGGAACTGGAGATTATTATAGTCAATGAAAAAATAAGGGGGGTGAGCTTGCTCAAAGTATACTGGACAAATGTATGGAATTACCACAATGAAATCCCTTCATATGAATAACGTATGCTAATTCAAAAATCAAATAAAAATTTAAAAACTGATTTAAAAAACCTCAATGGATTGAGAAAAATTGGCAAAATTTAACATCCAATCATGATAGAAACAAAAACTCATCTATGGTAAAAGCCTAGCAAACCAGGAATAGAAGGAAACTTTCTCAACCTGACAAAGAATATAAACAAAAAATCAACAGCTAATATTATATAATTTGGAATAATGAAAAGACTAAATACTGTCATCTGAAATGAGAAACAAGGCAAGAATGCTCAGTCTGACAACTTTTATTCAACACTATACTAGAGGGTCCTGACTGAAACAGTAAGATGAGAAAAAGAAATAAAATGAATACTAAATGACAGTAACAATGGAGTAAGTTTTTTAAAAAAGTCAATGTACAGACTCAATTGTACTTTTATATCTGAGCAATGAACATGTAAAAAAAAACTTTAAAGTAGTATTTATAATAGGATTCCATGGGATCAAGATAGAGTATATGCTTAACATTTGTTTGGTTCAGTCCCCAGGACCAAACAAAACAAAGTACTCAGAAAAAAAATTAACCAAATATTTACAAGAACTATACAAAAAACTAGAAAATATTCTTAAGAGATATTCCCCAAAATGGAAAGCTATACCATGTTCACACACTGGAAAACTCAATATTGTTAAAATGTCAGATCTTTACAAATTAATCCATAGATTCAACACAATCCCGATCAATTTTTTTGGTGGTACTGGAGTTTGAACTCAAGTCCTCAAGCTTGCTAGGACAATCCCAATCAAAATCCCATGGGCTTCCTTTTTAAAAGTTGACAAACTGATTCTAAAAGTGATATGGATATGTAAAGACCTATAATAGCAAAAAACAATTCTGAAAAAAAAAACCAACAGAATTGAAGAATTTATGCTGTATCTTAAGACATCTTGAATAGCTACACAAATAAAAACAATGTTGTAAGTGGCTTAAGTATAGACATAAAATCAATGACACATAATAGTTTAGAAATAGACCCATATATATTTACACAATTGATTTTCAAAGAAAGTGCCAAGGTACAACAGAAGAAAGAATAGTCTTTTCAACAAATGCATGTCCTGGAACAATTGGAAATCCATACCTTAAAAAATGATTCTTGATTCTTATGTCGTACTGTACAGAATGTATTATAAATACTCATTTTTTTAAAAGTTTAGAAACATAATATAAAGCAAAAACCCATCAGTGATCATGCTAATTTAACAGCCTTTATCCTCCAACATACTTGAATTTTACCTGAAATTTGTCTTCCTCAAACTTTTTCTGATTGCATAATTTGTCATAATGTTCTTGTAGCTTAATATGAGTTTCTTTAAGTGATGATAACTCACTTTTAGTATCATTAATTTCTCCATTAAGTTCTTCAACCTATTACAAGATTTAGCCAAAATGAGCAAGTGTTTTTCTTTAAAAATATTAATACAAAATTTTGGAAACAGTAAAAACAAATAAATATATAAAAACAATCACAAAATAACTATTGACATTAAGAAATAACATTTACAGCTGGGCACCAGTGACCCCCACCTGTAATCCTAGCTACTTGGGAGGCTAATATTGGGAGGATTACAGTTCAAAGCCAGCCTGGGAAATAGTTCATGAGACCCCATGTTCAAAATAACCACAGCAAAAAGGGCCAGAAGTGTGGCTCAAGCATTAGAATGCCTGCTTTGCAGGCACAAAGGCTTTAGTTCAAATTCCAGTACCACCAAAGGAAAAAAAAAAAGAACTAACACTTATGAAAATGTGCTGAGCCCTTAATAAGCATAATTTCATACTCATAAAAACTCTGAGATATTTTATGTACAATTTACAAGTGAGAGATGTGGAGCTTGTAAGAATTAAGTAACTTGCCCCAGATCATGCAGATACAAAATGGCAGTCAAGATTTGAATCCAAAGCTAAATCTAGGGGCTGTGTTCCTAACTACTACATCAAACCACCTCTTGTTACAAATGAAAATTTATGATTTTTAGTTATATGCCTATAAAGTTATTTTTACCTTCATTGCTTTCTTAAATTTTTTATTGCTGCAATTGGATATAGAGATTTTAACTCAACTAGATGAAGAGTATTCAGCACTAAATGGTACAACTGAAACACATAAAGTGTCTGCCTCCTATCCTATCTACAAACTGGATGTTCACCACCTATAAAACTTCACAATCTTTTTCTTGGAGCAGTACTCTTTCACACAAACCTCAAATATGAGCAAGGTGAGCTCCATTAAAGAAAAGAAATATCCTATCATCATGGAAGATTACATTTTTCTCCTTAAAAATTCCCAAACTCCTATCATAAGTCTCAAGTGTGTTTAACACTCCTTATAGAGGCCAGCAGGTGTAAACTCACATTATTTCCCCTTCATCTCATCTACTTTAACCATCTTTTAATATCTCCAGAAGGGATACCTTTTCCAAGGCTAAAATCTTCATGTATTCTTTATCCCATCCTTTCCCATCTTCCTTAGTCCAACTCTAGATTTAATCTTCTGCCTATTCTTACTCTCTCATACTATGCCAACAAATATCTTCTATTCACATTCCTTATTTTTCTCCTTGACCCAGTTACTCTCTCTCTCATTTCTTAAAATAAGTAATACTTGCTACTTTCAAAGTCTAACCTTATGTCACATCTTAACAACCAGACTTCTGCTGTCATTGTTCTATTGACTGTTTCCTTAGATAACAACTGCAAATTAGCAAAATGATGCTTTCCACATCTTTAACAGCTCTGTAGCATCTCACAATGTTAACTACTGTTCTAATTTTTTCTGAGTGGTACTGGAATTTGAATTCACTCTACCACTTGAGCTACATTCCCAGCCCGTTTTTGCTTTAGTTGTTTTTTGGATAGGGTCTCCCGATTTTGCCCAGGGTTGGCCTTAGCTCTTGAACGTCCTACCTATGTTTCCTGAGGTTCTGTTTCCTGAGGTTCACACCATCACTCCAAACTTGTTATTTGAGATGGGGTATCACTTACTTTTTGCCTAGGCTATCCTCGAATTACAGTCCTCCCAATTTCTGCCTCCCAAGTAGCTGAGATTACAGGCACATGTCACCATATCTGGTCTACTACTGTTCTTTTTTTTTTTCATTTTTCTTTTATTATTCATATGTGCATACAAGGCTTGGTTCATTTCTCCCCCCTGCCCCCACCCCCTCCCTTACCACCTACTCCGCCCCCTCCCTCTCCCCCCCAATACCCAGCAGAAACTATTTTGCCCTTATTTCTAATTTTGTTGTAGAGAGAGTATAAGCAATAATAGGAAGGAACAAGGGTTTTTGCTGGTTGAGATAAGGATAGCTATACAGGGCATTGACTCACATTGATTTCCTGTGCGTGGGTGTTACCTTCTAGGTTAATTCTTTTTGATCTAACCTTTTCTCTAGTTCTTTACTACTGTTCTTGAAACAGCTTCTTCTCTTGGCTTCCATGGTACTATGCTCTCTATCCTCCTATCTTTCTCACTATTCTTATCAGGTTCTCTTTCCTCTCCTGCCCCAAAACATACACACACACACACACACACACACACACACGTTGTCATTCCCTAAAGCTCTTTCTTATTTAGCACTCTTCTCTTCAAGCCTTCAGTTCCTTCTAGAAGTGATCTTATTTCTCCTATAGTTTCAAATTTTACATTTATGCTAATAAATCTTAAATCTGTATCTCTTCCCCCAATCTCTCCTAAATTGAGATTCACATTTCTAAATGCGTGGTATGCATTTCAAGCAAGATGTCCTGTAGGAACCATAAATTCAATAGTTCTCAAATTAAACTCATTATTTCCATCCTCCAAATCTGCTTCTCCTCTTACATTCCTCATGTCAGTTAATGACATTACCATTCTAAGAGTTATACTAATCTCAGAGTCACATTTGACTCCTTTCCCCCTTCTAATACCCATTATGTACAAGATGTCACTAACTCTGCCAATTTTATTCTCAAAATTCTTCTTGCATATATCTCTCTTCTTTGTTTTCCCTACTATTGTAACTCCAATTCTCGTAGGCTAATGGCTAGACTATTACAATATTCTTCTCACTGGTCTCCTTCCATAAAGCCATCCTCCATACTTATTTTTCAAAAGCAGATCTGCCCACATTATTTCTCTGCTTTAAAACTCTCAGTGGCTTCCTGTTATTATAAAATCCAACTGTCTTAGTAAAAGACCCTTCAGAAAGTGAGCTGAACCTATTTTTCCAATGTCACATTCCACATATCCTACTTCCTATTCAGAACAGACTATTCGTTACCTTTGAAAATGGAGTGTCATGATTCTGTGATCTTTCCCATTTTTAAAAAATGGAATGCCAGCAGGATGGAATGAGAATGTTAGGGAACACAGGTACCTTCTGCTTGTGAAATCATATTCATCTTTCAAGGCGAATCTTGTGCCATTTTCTCTAAAACTCTCTAGCCTTACTAAAGGCCATGATTTTTTTTTCATAGTACTTTATTAGCAATATTAAAAATCAGCCTGCAGTATTATGGGTAATTTAGTATTTATCCTTTTAGAGTGTTAGTTCTTTGGTAATCTTTCTATTTTAGGCATCTTTGAAAATCTGCTGGGCACAGTGATATACACCTGTAATCTCAGCAATCAGGAGGCAGAAGTAGGAGGAGCAAGAATTCAAGGCCAGCCTGGGCTACATGGTAAGACTCTATCTCAAAAAACAAGAAAAAAAGAAAAGAAAAACAATCTACAGTCTATAGCACACAGTATATGCTCAATAAACGTCATGAATTAATTCTCATTTGTAACTTCCTTTTCCTAAAATAATTTCTGAAATCCTCATTTATTTTTCATTTCTCTCTCTCTATATATATTATACCCACTGATAATATAATTAGTCAAAATAAGAACAGATACACATAACACTTTTCAAAAACAACTCAATGAGTTTTAAATATATCACCTAACAAAATACAACAAGTTTTATTAGGATAGTATTTTCTTTCCATAGTACTTTTTGAATGACCAAGTATAAACACCAGTTTTTATGATTCCAATTTATTTGTCACCATCATTACTGTTTTTGAAAAACACATTTTTATTTATTTCAAAGCTGTACTATTACTGTCTTCACTCAAGAGTGGTGAAAACAGAAACACAAAGAGTACAGAGATCTTATCTCCCACTCAAGAAAATTCTTATAGAACCAAAATAGCTTTCCCTTACTTGACTATATTCTGTTTAGTATTAAAGCACTGTGAAAGTAAAATGATTATTTAATCTAAAAATTATAAAATAAAATCATTTTGCCCAAACACAGATTTCAGTCTCACCAGTGAAGCTACTCATTTTTATTAATTCAATCTTTTTTTTTCTGGGAGGCCATTATTATAGTCTAAGAGAAAATGAATGCTTACTTTCCTTAGCTTAACTGCTTAACTGATCTTTTTTTACTTACTCTATTTTTTTTTTTTTTTTTTGGCAGTACTGGGCTTTAACTCACGGCATCATACTTGCTAGGCAGGCGCTCTACCACTTGAGCCACTCTGCCAGCTTAACTGATCTTTTTGTGGTGTATTTGGCATATTTAAGTTTATACTTCCTTTTTACTTTAAAATTTTCCATTCTCATGGTCTTTTAAACATTTTGAATGAGGAGGAGGTATTGGGATGCAATACAAATTAACTGAAGTCATGCTTCTTGCTTAATGATAACTAGTAGAGATTAGTAAGCATGTTTTAGTATTCTGATGTAATATTTTGAGTAAAATTTATCAAATTCATGAAAACTTGATCTTTTCAAAGAATAAATTATAAAAATGTTAGTTATAAATGAATTAAAACCAGTTACTTATATAATAATCAAATAAAATTACTCATAGAAAATGTTATCGATCTGTTATTTACATATTAGTATAATAAACCATATTGTATAATTAGTACAATAGTTTAAAATATAATCATACACTTCTAAAGTATAGCTTCATAAACTCATAGTGACTTTCTATTGTGATGATTTTTTATTGCACATTTGCACAGGCTATAGCTTTGGCTAATTGTCTTAATTTTTAAAAAAGAATTGAAAAGGCAATGAAAATTGGCATTAAAACAGGATATCAATTTTGTAGTCTGATAATATTTACACGAACTTTTGTATTTCACAACTTGAACTTATATCATTTTGCACCATTTTTTAATCTACTTCACTAAAATTAAAATTTAGTGTAAAATAAACAAATGCACTTTAAGGAAATAGTTATGTTTACAATGTGTCAACTCTTATGATAAAATATTAATTCAATAGAACTCAACTATGGCATACATATTCTAAACATGGCTCTAATACATCTCAACAAACCTACTGAAGAAAGTAAAATATATCAGCTAACAATAGCATATATATAACTATGATCATTTACTAAAATACACTGCAATGCTTTTGTAAAAGGGGAAATTAATTTTCTTTGTCACATGTGGAAAGTCATTCAATATATATTCATTTATGTGTGTGTATACATACACAAACATGTATGTGTATGGTCTACCATGCATGAAAACATTGCAGAGAATTTTTATATTAAATTTATTTATAAAAAGCACTCACTTTCTGAAAATACAAGTATAAAAAGATATCTGACTTTATTCTTGTATTATTTTTGCAATATTTTCTTATCATTTAATAGTTATTTTTAAAGCCCACAACTATTTAAAATATTTTAATATTTTATAATTCAATAAACCTACATGTCTCTTCCAAGTTCCTAGTGCTTTCTCATGCTCGTTTTGAAGGTAAAGGAACTTTTCTTCATTTTCTTTTATCTTCTCCCTTTGCAGCTCATTATCTCTTTCAAGAGTCTGTAATAAAATTAATTATCCAAAAAATAATCAATACCACATTAATGAATTTTGATGTGTTTTATGTTGCTTGGACCTTTGCTTTGAACATGCTGAAAGTGCCATACAGATCAGTGATAATGTGCTATCTCAACAATAATTTTCATAAATTAACAGAAAGGTGCTTATAGTTTAGCTAAGAGGAGATGGGGGAGGTTATGATAAAGAAATGGCTATAAAAGGGTATAAAAACATTGCCATTATTCAGTTTCACTGCATAAGTTTTAATGTACTGAAAAAGTAATAGAAAGTACAGCACTGAAAAGTATGAATTGTAGCATAATCCAGCCTAACACTACTAAAAAATTTAACTACCACAGAACATTTTTATCTGTTTATTTTAGAAACTAACTGGCTAGTAAACCCTAAAATACCATTTTAATTTCAAATTAATACTTTTTAGCATAACTTAAATATTTATCATATTAACTACTTTCTTGAAGTAATGTAACAGGATCACTACCACACTACTCCTCTGCCAAGGAAAAAAATTTTAAAGTAAAATAGTACCAAGTGTTTTCTAAGACTTGGATCTTACAGCTATTAAATCAGTGTCATTACTACCACAAGGTTTCTTCAATGTCTCCTTATAATCCAAGCAGATTATATAAAAACTTCTATAAAAAACAAATAGTAAGATCTCTTTTTTATATGTCTCATACATCTGGTATTTTAAGTTCATTTATTTATCATTAAAACTATGTACACTTGGTAAATATTTCAAGCCACACAAAAGGATATATAAAAAGAAAACGTATAAGTTCCCCTCCCCATAAGTAATCACTTCAGCAGTTTGGGTAATTACAGAAATTGCTCATAAAAGGCAAGTATATAAAATATGTCTTTCAAAATACAATGAGGTCATTCCATTCTTACCATTATGTAATTTATTTTTTAAAAAGATAATAATAATATGTCTTGCTTACTTTCCATATTATTGAAATAGATCCATTTCATTTTAAAGGCTTCATAATTTTCTATTTAAAGAGTTCTAGAATATCAAATATGTAATTGTGCAAAATTACAGCGACTTATCTAATGGAAAACATTTTACAACTTGTAGCATGAAGAGTCAACTGTTTCTCTTAAGGAGCTATGCACCCAAAAGAACATTTATTTTGATTGCTTCTATTTCAGGATAATGTAAATATTTTATACAAGATATATTTTCTTCGTTCCAGATGGTAATAGGGCAGTTTCTAAATATTATGGTGGCATATAATTAATGGATGTTTAGTACTTTAACATCCCAACAAGTACTTTACAGCACCTATTTATATTGATAACACTGGATTTCAGAAGACAAACAAATCAAAGTTTAGAGAAGACATGGGAGAACATACTACCTCTATCCTATTAAAAATAAATGACCAAGAGCATTATGCTCAAAAACAGTGTACTAGATATATCAATCATCTCCTGTCCTGAGGTGTACTCCCATCGAAATGCCTCCTTCAGGTATTCTCTCAGTTTCAGTTTTTATGAAGACATTCCATCCTTCTATTACAATTTGTTAATATTCCATCCTTCTATTACAATTTGCTCTCAGTCGGCTGCACACAACAGATTATTTATGAGGATTCCTTTGTCTTTTCTGTCATGAGTCCTAGATTCCAGTTTCCTCTTTCTTGCTTTATTCCTTTTTCATGGTATAGAAAATTTAAGGTTACTTTTTTCCCCCTGTAATTCTGGGCATTAAACTAAAGGTCTTGCACTTGCTTGCCAAGTGTTCTATTATTTGAGCCACACCCTCAGTTCTTTTGCTTTTAGTTGTCAGATAGGATTTTATGTTCACTTTGCCTAGGCTGGCCTCAAACTATGATCCTCCTGCCTCAACCCCCTAAGTAGCTAGCACCACAAGTATGCATCACCATCCCCAGCTCATTTTTGAAACAGGGTCTCGCTAACTTTTGCCTGGACTGACTTCCTGTATCCACCTTCCAAGTAGCTAGGATTATAACTTAAGCCATGCCTCCAACCCTTTTAGCTCTGGTTATTTTTCAGATTGTGTCTTGCACTTTTTTGCCCAGGGTGGCCTCAAATCACAATCCTCATACCTACACCTCCTGTGTAACTGGGATTTCACATGTGCTACCATACCTGGCTTATTGTTTGAGATAGGGTTTGGCTGACTCTTTTTGCTGGGCTTGCCTCAAATCATGACTCTCCCATCTCCACCTCCTAAGCAGCTAAGATTCTACTTTCTACAAGACAATCTTAATATTATCTTCCAATCTTTTCGTGGCACTTTTTATGTCTGCTTTTTATTCTATGAGTGCCTCTTTATGAACTCTGAATTCTTGTCTTGTGGATTAATAAGTATATTTCTTTTAAGTATATCTTCTGAGTTTTTACATGGTTTTTAAATTACTGGGTTTTTTTTTTCATTATTGGAGACTTTCTTTAATGTCCAGTAATCCTTAACTGCCTGTTCATATTTAAGAGTAAGATATTAAAAAGCTGATTGAAAATATCATCAAATGGAAGTTTCAGGTAAGTCGATCTAGGTAAACAATTTCATTTGGAGAACTTAATTGCAGCAGTTATGGTCTTCTTCTCTCAAATTAGTTTCTACAGAAAGAAATCCTCTATTCTTCCTGGAAGTTAGGCTAGCAGCTTTCTAAATGGGGAAACTATAGTTATTTTCAATATAATACTCTCAGTAGTGCATTAGTGAACTGTTTTCTTAAAGGAATAAAGAAGAAGAAAGAAGAAAGAAGGAAAAGAGGAGGAAGGGAGGAGGACGGCAGGAGGAGGAGGAGGAGAAAGAAGAAAGAAGGAAGAAGGAAGAAGAAGAAGCCAGGCATGGTGACTCATGCCTGTAATCCTACCAACTCAAGAGGTGGAGATCAAAAAGATCACAGTTCAAGTCCAGCTCAGGCAAAAAATCCACAAGACCCTATCTAGACCAATAAAAAAGCTGGGTGCAGTGGCACACATCTGTTATCTCAGGTACACTAGGAAGAATCGTGATCCAGACTAGCCCTGGCTTAAAGGCAAGACCCTATCCAAAAAATTACAAAAGCAAAAAGAGCTGGAAGAAAGGCTCAAGTGGTAAAGTGTCTGCCTGGCAGGTGCAATGCCCTAAGTTCTATCCCCTCAAAAAGACTAATTTGCAGCATTCTTCCATTTCATTGATATTAAATAGTCCTATTGTGATCAGTTTTAAGCCACTACTATTTTAACCACCAATGTACAAAATTCCTCAATATCTAACAACCTGTTCTCACTGCTATAAGACAGCTCCACCATACCACTGGATCCCTATCCCTCCTAACCTCAACCTTAGCTGTCCCTCAAACTTCCAACATAAACCTCCAATGTTCTATCAAGTAGGAGAGGGGCAGTGCCTCTGAATCTGTGTTGCAATGGCTTCTTATTATATCTTCAAGTTTGGGGCTTCAGTTGCATAACCTACTACTAGAGTTACATGACACAATTTCTGATCATTTCTGGATTTTGGTGTGTGTGTGTGTGTGTGTGTGTGTGTGTGTGTGTTGTTTTGTTGGTTTGTTTTGTGATTTTGTTTTGGTGGTGCTGGAAATAGAGCATGGTGTCTCATGCATGCTAGGTAAGGGCTCTACCACTGAGCCACATCCCAGCCCCCATTTCTGCATTTATTGGCTTAAGTTTCTACCTCTTATGTGCTAAATTACCAATTGTCCATCTGCTTCACTCTTTTTAAAATTTTATTTTTGTTGTTTCATCTCCCATTTCCTTGTCCTTGTGGATTTATTAATGTCATTTTAAGCAATTTTAGAAGGAAGTCCAAGTGAATGTGTGTTCAATTCAATGTGTATAACCAGAAGCCCTGAACTTTTATTCAGGCAACATCTGAACTTGGAAAGAATATGAGTTTATATGCTATACATCATTTATTCATGTAATGAAACTTAACGAGGTTCTACTGTGTTCCTGACACTATTTTACATTCTTATGCTACATTGGTGAAAATGTTGCTGTCCTCATGAAGTTTATATTCTATCAGTAAACTATTTATTATTTGCAACTGGCTTAAAAATCTAAGAAACATCTGTGAAAAAAGATATTGTGGAAGGTAAAAATAAAATCATCTACTAATGCTTTAATCTAGCAAAAATAAGTAAACTGTCCTAGTTAATACTAATGCTAATACTACAACTACAGGAAAAAACTAAGTAAATTATTTCTCTTAACCCTATAACTATAGGAACGTAACTATGCTTACAACTAGACTACGCTATAATTAAATCATAGTAGAAAATATTTTTCTGTCATGAGAATTTAGGTCTCTATGCCTTAAAATTTACTACTAAAAAAGTAATACAGATGACAGTATAATTACAGAGCACTGAAAAACAGTTGGCCATTATCAAGAGTAATGAGCCCTTTTAGTACAGATGAAATTAGAATGCTCATGAAAACACTTGCAATATCTATGCAGCACAATCCTTAGCTACAGTTAGACATTAATATTTCATTATGGTATATAGCAGTGGTTCTCAGACACCAGTGTTCAGGTAAATTCTGATCCATGACAAAAATTTTCACTAGGTCATGGCAAAAAAAATGTCAATATAAGGTCATCAAGTGACTTTTCTTGCAAAGAACTGTCCTTATCCTGAGATTATATCCATAAGACAATTTGATGCAAAAATGTTCTATTTCATAAAATAATTGTGATGATGGATGGTACTGCTTGTTTTCTTAATGCCCTTACTCATCAAAATAAACTGACAACTCTGGTTTTGACAATACTTTGAAATTTTACTGTATGAACTGTATGAGATATCAAGAAACAGATAATAATTGTGATAATTAAAGAGAAAGATGTTTAAATTATATAAGATGTTGGTAGTCATAGTTAAGAGATCCTGAGATCAATTTATAGTCATGGTTAACTCAAAGAAGCACATCGGTATCTGTTTATGACTACTCTTGGTTATGTAGAACCCAAAAATACATAAGCATTAGACTTGGAGCTCATAAAGAGTCAATTTGAGAGTTACGGTTTTGGTATAAATGATCTAACAAAATATGTAGCTCTTCTAGATCCAAGAATATAATTGTGGGAATAGCACTAGATTAGTACCAAAGGTTTAATACCAAAGTAGACAAAAATTTAGTCCTGGTTTTGCCACTAATTATGAGGCCCTGAACACCATTACTTTTTGTATCATGAAACAAACTGGCTGAATTAGCTGATCTCTAATATTTTGTTCACCCTAAAAAACTGTGTTTCAACTTCTTTGTATGAATTGGGAAATACTCTTAATAACAGCTACACTTAAAGAAATTTGGCTGGTATGATGGTGCACATCCATCATTCCAGTACTTAGGGAAGATGAGGTAGAAGAATCTCATGTTAAAATCCAGCCTGGACTATACACCAAGATACTGTCTCTGAAAAAAGAAAAAAAAAAAGAAAGAGGGAAGAAGAAGAAGGAGGGGGAAGAGGAAAAGGGAAGAGAAAGGAGAGAAAAAAGGGATAATAATAATTAATAATTATATAAGAGTATTATTAGTAATTAATAATGTTTTATTACTATTTGAGTAAATTATATACTCTTGAGAGAAGGTTCAACATATTAAAGAAATAGTCCCAAGCTGGGTGCTGGTGACTCCTGCCTGCAAGCCTGGTTACTCAGGAGGATCATGATTCAAAGTCAGCCCCTGGCAAACAGTTCACATGACCCTATTTTGAAAATACTCAATACAAAAGAGAGACTGGTGAAGTGGCTCGAATGGTAGAATGTCTGCTTAGCCAGTGTGAGGCTCTGCCAAAAAAAAAAAAAAAGAAAAGAAATAGTCCCAGTTATCCAATTATAATGTGGGGGGCAGTGTGAAGAGATTTTTGCCTGTGACTTGACTTGGAGAGAAATTTTTTACTAGTTTTTATTAGAAAAGGCAAAGGGATAAAGGGGAGAGAGAGGCTTGATTCTAGAATACCATTTCTCGCTAACTCTCCCTCTTTGACATGTTACTGCAATAGTATTGGGGACAGGTAAGACTCTATTTATATGACAAACTATAGAACATACACAGTAAGGAAATAAATTGTATTGCTCAGGTCAAATTTGGTTACAGTCAATGATGACAGACTACTTAATTTGTGTGTCCTGTTGCAGAGTTTTTTTTTGAAGCAGGAAAAATGCTATAGCATTTATACCTTTATAAGGTACTAAAATTTGCAATTTCCTCCTCTCCTCTGCTTTTCTTTCCTCTTCTCCCTCTCTCCTCCCCTCCCCTTCTCTTCTCTGTCACAGTGCTTTTTGTTTTTTATTTTCTATTTAGTGACATAGTCTGCTGGGCAAGAAAGGACAGAATGTAGACTGTCACAGATACTTAAGGGCTTCATCACCCAACTCAGCATGACTGAGATCCACTAGTTACGAGGTTCCCTTTCCTTCTACATGTTGCTTCATCCATGTACCATGTTCTGGCCAGAACAGGGAAGTAATCTTGCCTTCCCATGAGCCCTCCACCCCAACCCATAACATATGGGTAACTGTTAAAGGACTGAAACTTCTAGGTAGAGACATACTTGATATCTGACGGTTCACCTACCTACCAGGCCAAGGTACTGCTAACCTGGAAGAGAGACAGTTGCTGCCATGCCTCCCCTACAAATGCTGCAGAATACTTGTACCCAACCCAAATTCTTCCTTCCTGCACCTAGAAGCCCATGAAAAAGTAAACGTCAATAATGTAACAGAGTCGTTTCCCCACAAATGTGATGTAGTCAACCTGCAGCAGTGGCAGAGAAAGAGTAGAGAGAAGGGCAAGCAGAGTCTAGTGTGTCAGAGGGTAGAAAAGCCAGCTGCCTTGGAAGCAATACAGACAAGAAAATGCCTGAGCTGAGGCTCTAAGTTTCCAGCACATGCTCCATTGTCCCATCAGACTTAATTTATAAAATACAAAGATAAAAATCAATAAAGACTTCAAGTCAGTAACTACAAAAATTAAACTGAAGGAAGGCCCTTCTGGGTGAGAGTACCTATGCAACTTCATTAGCCACATACTCATAAGCTGGCACTGGCCCTACTACATGGAAGGTGACTATAGTTTTCATGGGAACTGTTTCATTTTATTTGGTCTCCTTTGCTACTAAGAACTCCTTCAGAGGTAGAAATATCTTCTGTTGATAATCACAGCTGCACATATTCCCAACTCTTTCTGAGTTGGCATCCTATCACTTGGTCCAAAGGCCTCAGTTCCTATGGAGCTCAGAAACACAAGGTTCTCTCTTGTGCAGCCTCCCAAAGCCACACACTACAGGAACAAGCATTACACACTTCAAGCCTCTCTAATACAGATTACTCCCAAAACTTTCTAGACTGTAATTGGGCTTCAGTCTGATACAGATTACTCCAAAACTAGACATAACTGGGAATCAGTCTCTCTCTTCTTGTTAAACTTCCAAACTTCATGCTCCTCTACATGAATTTCTCTCTCTTTAATATACTGGCATCCACAGACAGGACCTTCTGTTGTCTATAGCATCTCAAGCACCCAACAAAGGAACAAGCTGGCATCTCTTCTTCCTGAACCTCAGACTTTATGAGGGATTTTTCTCCTTCACTTAACTTCAATGCTCCTCCACTAGTGAGGCAGAAGACTCTTTTTGAATTGCAAACTCTAGAATATAGGTGACAATAATTTCATCCCCTCTCCAATCATTTTCTTACACATATTGGGGAAAAAATGCTGGGGTAATTGTAAAAACGGTGCCAGTTCAATCACATTTCTGTGATGACAATTAGGGCAAAACGTGTCTTTTAAAAATTTGTAATGGGTTTTATTATTCTATTTTCATACATGCATATAGAGGAGTTCAATCATATTGATCCCCCATCACCGTCTCCTTTTGCCCTTCTCCCTCCTTCCTGGTTCCCCAACCATACTGTCTCCCCTTTACATTCATGCCATTTTTTAGGTCTAGATTCTACATTTAAGGGAAAACGTAATACTTTTCTCAGTCTGGTTTATTTCTCTAAATATGATTACTCTGAGTTCCCTCTATTTTCCTGCAAACAACATTATTTCATTCTTTTCATGGCTAAATAAAATGGCGTATATAAACCACATTTTCTTTATCCATTCATTTGTTGAAGGGTGCCTAGGCTGATTCCATAGTTTGGCTGTTGTGAATACTGCTGCAATAAACATGGGTGTGCAATAGCAGATATCACTATTACATGCTAACTTACATTCCATCAGATATATGCCAAGTATAGAGGAGGAACCTCTATACTGATTTCCATAATAGCTGCACTAATTTACATTCCCACCAACGGTGTATAAGAGTTCCTTTTCCCTCAAATCTATGCCAACATTTTGTTGTTTTGTTTTCTTGATGATAAGTATTCTGACTGGTTGGGATGGAATCTAAGTGTTGTTTTGATTTGCATTTCTATTATATTAAAGATGCTGACTATTTCTTCACGTATTTACTTGACGTGTACTTCTTGAGAACACATTCTTTTGAGAACTGTCTATTCAATTCATTTGCCTATTGATTCACTGGGTTGGTTGTTCTTTTGGTGTTACTTTTCAAAGTGCTTTGTATATTCTAGACATCAATCCTTTATCCAACGAGCAGCTGTTAAATATTTTCCCCCATTCTATGGACTGTCTCTTCATTCTGGTAATTATTTACTTTGCTGTACAGAAGCTTTACAATTTGATAAATCCCATTTTTTAGTTCTTACACTTACTTCCTCAGCAATTGGAGTTATATTCAGAAAGGCATTACCTATGCCTATATAGTGAAGAATTTTCCCTGTGTTTTTCTTTAGTGGTTTCAAAGTTTCAGGTCTTACACTAAGATCTTTGACCACTTTGAAAAGGTTTTTGCACAGAATGACAAGAAAGGGATCTAGCTTCAATCTTCTAAGTGTAGATACCCAGTTTTCCTAATGCCATCTGTTGAAGAGGCTGTCTTTTCTCCAGTGTATATTTTTGGCAGCTTTGTCAAAAATCAAATGACTGTAGCTGTGTTAGGTTTATTTCTCGGTCTTCTATTCTAATCTATTGGTCTATCTGTTTGTTTTTGTGTCAGTACGGCGCTGTTTTTGCTGCTCTGGCTCTGTAGAATAATTTGAAGTCAAGTATTGTGTACCTACAGCATTGCTCTTTTTGTTCAAGATTGCTTTGGCTACTCAAAGTCCATTTTTTTCACTTTCTGTAAAGAATGACTTTAGAATTTTGATGGGGATTGCATTCAATTTGTAGATTGCTTTCAGTAGTACAGCCAGTTTCATAATGTCAATTTTGCTGCTCTGTGAACTTGGGAAGTCTTTTCATCTTCTACTATCTTCTTTAATTTCTTTTTTCAGTGTTTTATAGTTTTTATTGTGTAAGGTTTTCACCTCCTTAGTTTACTCCTATTTTTTATTTTTTGTATTTTATATTTTTTGAGGCTACTGAATGGGATTATTTTCCTGGTTCCATTCTTGGCGTGGTTGTTATTGTTATTGGTGTACAAAAAAGCTACTGATTTTTGTATGCTGATTTTATATCCTGCTACTTTTCTGAAAGTGTTTATCAGATCAAAGGGTTTTTTAGGAGACTCTTTTTGGTCTTTTTCACACAGAATCATATCATCTGCAAAAATAGATAATTTGACTTCTTTTTTTATTTGATCCTTCCTTCCTTCGTTTCTTTTTGCCTTAATGTTATGGCAAAGAATTCAATCACTATATTGAGTAAGAGTGAAGAGTGTGACATGACACTTGTCTCATTCCTAACTTTAAAGGAAATAGTTTTTTTTCCCCATTTAATATGATGTTGGCTATTGGTTTATCACATACAGTCTCTATTATTTTGAGGTACATTCCTTATTAATAGTTTTGTTAAGGCTTCTGTAATGAAAAGATGTTGAATTTTGTCAAAGGCTTTTTGTGCATCTATTGAGATGATCGTGTGATTTTGTTATTTATATTGTTTATATACTATATCACATTTATTAATTTGTGTGTGTTGAACCATCCTTGCAACCTTGAAACAAAATCAACTTGAACATGGTGTATAATCTTTTAAATGTATTGTTGAATTCAGTTTACAAGTATTGTACTGAGAAAATTTATCCATTTTGTGTCCATGCTCCAATTTATAAGAATTTAAGTTTTTCAGGTCTTTTCTGGGAGTGGGAACCAGTGTGAGGGAGAAGGGTATAAAGAAAGGGTGAATTGAGAGTGAATATGGTAGATGTATTTTGTATTCATCTATGAAAACAGAATAATGAAACCTGTTGAAATTATTCTAAGGAGAGAGGAGGAAGAGGGAGAACAATGAAGGGGATAAATCTAAGATATATTGTAAGCACATATGTAGATATCACAATATATTCCCCTGTATAATAAACATGACAAAAGAGAATATGCTTTTGAAATATTCCCTCATAGTTCTCTGATTTTCATTAGACATACCCCTTTCCATGTCTAATTTTATTAATTTGGGTCTTCTCTTTCTTTTTGGTTCGTTTGGCTAAAGGTATGTCAATTTTGTTTATCCTTTCAACGGACCAACTCTTTGTTTCATTGATTCTTTGTATCATTCTTTTTCATTAATCTCTGCCCTGGTCTTTATTATTTCTCTCCATCTACTAAATTTTGATTTGGTTTGTCTTGTTTTTCTAATACCTTGAGATGCATCATTAGGTTATTTGAGATCTCTCTGGTTTTAAATGTAAGTACTCATAGCTATACATTTTGCTCTTAACACTGCCTTTGCTGTATCCCAATGGTTCTGGTAAGTTATGTTTTCATTTTCATGTGATTCTAAGAATTGTTTTTATTTTCAGCCTTGTTTCTTTGATGATCTACTGATCATTCAAAAGTGTATTTTTCAGTTTCAGTGTGTTTGAATATTTTCTGTAGTCTCTCTTGCTATTGATTCTTAGTTTTATTCCATTGTGGTTTGATAAAATACAGGAAGTTACTTCAATATTCTTGTATTTGTTAAGACTTGCTTTATATCCTAAAACACTATTTATTTTGGAGAAAGTTCCATGAGCTGTTGAGAAAAATGTGTATTCTGCAGCTGTTGGGTAAAATATTCTGTAGATGCCTGTTAAGTCCATTTGATCTATAGTGTCATTTAATTTTGAAGTTTCTTTGTTGATTTTTTTTTTGTCTGGATGACCAAGAGAGTGGGGTATAAAGTCATCCATTATCATTGTGTTGGGGTATGTCTATATTTTTATGGCCAGTAATGCTTGTTTTGTAACACTGGGGTAAGCCAAAGTTTCGGGAATATATATTTGTGATTGTTATATTCTCTTGATGTTCCTTTTATCAATATGAAGTGTCTTTGCCTCGTCAGACTAATTTTGGTTTGAAGTCTGCTTTGTCAGATATGAGTATAGCTATTTCTACTTACTTTCAGGCTCTATATGCTTAAAATATCTTTTACCATTCTTTCACTTTATGTTTTTCTTTGCAGTGAGATGCGTTTCTTACAGGCAACAAATGGTTGTATCTTGTTTTTTAATCCAATCTGCCAGTCTGTGTCTTTTGATTGGTCAAATGAGGCCATTAACATTCAGAGTTATTACTGAAAGGTATTCAGTAATTCCTGTTGTTTTTATCGTTTTAGTTCTTTTCCAATCTTCATTTGCTCCTCTACTCCTCTGGGGATGTTTATTCTTTCCTATATTTTTATAGTTGCATTTATCCCCCTTTTTAATGTATAGCATTCCTTTTTTTCCCTTTTATCATTTTTACATTCTTACATGTGTATACATTGTTTGTGCCACCTCTCCCCTACCCCTTCCAGGCAGAACGTGTTCCACCCTCTTGTTCTCCAATTTTGTTGAAGAGAAAGCATAGGAGATAATAGGAAAGATATCATTTTTGCTAGTTTGAGATAAAGATAGCTATAGAGAGAGAGATACCTATTGTTGCTTCCATTCACTTGTGTATTGCAACCCACATTAGTTCATCTCTACCAGACCTCTTCACTATTTCATGGTCCCCATCCCATTGTGGCCTCTTCCAGTTTAAGATTACTTTATTCGGTCCTCTACAGTAAACATCAACCACATTCAAGTTTTAGGTTTTCTTTGATTTCCCTATTTCTTGTAACACTCCTGTAAGTACCTTCTACAGTGCTGGTTTAATGATCATGAATTCACTTTTGTTTATTATAGAAGGTTTTTATATCTTTTTTTCTTTTTTTGCAGTATTGGGGCTTGAACTCAGGGCCTTCACCTTGAGTCACTCTATCAGCCCTATTTTTGTGAAGGGTTTTTTGAAATAGGGTCTCACAAACTATTGCCCGGGATGGCTCTGAACCTCAATCCTCTTGATATCTGCCTCCTGAGTAGCTAGGATTACAGGAATGAGACACCAGCACCCAGCTTGTCTCTTTCAATGATGAAAGACAAATTACCAGATTACCTTCCTGGATACAGTAATCTAGGTTGGCTGTTATTTTCCTTCAGGATTTTAAAAGCATCATTCTTTGCCCTCCTTGCTTTTAGGAGGAGGTTTCTATTGAGAAACCTGCTGTTATTATGGTGGATTTGCCTTTATATATGATTTAGTGGTTCTCTCTTGAAGTTTTCAATAGTCTTTCCTTAGTCTGTATACTTAGTGTTTGAGCTCTAATATGATGTGGAGAGGTTCTTTTCTGGTTATCTGTTCGGTATCCTAAAAGCCTCCTATACCTGGATAACCATCTCTTTCTCAAGATTTAGGAAATTTTCTGCTATTATTTTATTAAATTTGTTTTCTATGCCTTTAGCTGGCACTTTTTTCTTTCTACACCATGATTTATATGCTTGGTCTTTTAATGGTGTCCCAGAGGTCTAGCATGTTTCACTTATATATAAATGTTCTAATTCATCTACCTTGTCTTTAACTTGATCTAGTCTATTAGTAAGGTTATCAAGTGAGTTTTTTTTTTAATTTAACTTGAGCTTTTCATTTTCAGATTGATTTTTTTCAGGATTTCTGTATCTTTATTGAATTCCCCTTTCAAATTCTGAATTGTCTTCCTTATTTCATTCTGCTGTTTATTTGTATTCTCTTTGAATTTTCTCAGGTGTTTATATATGTTCCCTTTAATTTTGTTTCTCATTGTTGTAACCATTCTTTTGAATTCTTTGGAACTTCAACTACATCACTATCATTAGAGTCCATTACTGTGGGACTGTTTACTTTTGGAGAAGTCATTTGCCTTGTTTTTTTCATTTTCCTGTTTTGGGATTTGCACATCTGAGGCTAAATACTTGGTTGGAAGTTTTAACCATCTTCAGTCTTTCAACTGAAGTATTGTTGATGTTCAGGCAGGACTGTGTAGTGGGAGGGTTAAGGTACGTTTTCTCACCAGTAGGCTAGGAGTATGGCTCAGTGGCAAAGCATTTGGTCATGTGCTCAGGTCATCAGGCTTGACCCATGATGACCACTCTAAGAGGAAAACTATCTGGAGTCCCTTGTAGTACCTAGTATACAGGTTGTTGCTATATGTAGGCTAAGAGGGCGCTGGTCAGGAGTCAGTTGTGCACTTCTAGGCTTCTTTTACTTTTAATCTTCCCTTCTTTGTGTACTGGTAGCCACTACTGGCCACAAAAGTAGCCTATATGTCCTACTTGCTACACAAGCTCTCTGGCAAGAGTCTAAACTTAGGGGTGTCCCCTGAATGCATCAGAGAATGGGGGGAAGCAAACAGAGCAGTGAGTTCTGCACTGGTGAGAAAGAACTGAGGGACCAGTTGCTTGCTTTAAGTGCTTTCAGGCTCTCTCCAGCAGTTCACCATTATGGGAGGGAGGAAGCTGAGGGAAACCACATGATTCATGGGACCTGGACACAGAGCGCTGAGTCCCAACTGTCAGCAAATACATGCAGCCAGGAGAGTCTTCTGGCAGACCAGTCTCAGGGCTTTCAGACCCTGCCCAGCAGTTTACCACCCTGTGGTGAGAGTCACACTGTGAACTTCTGAAAGCTAGCTGGTTGGTCTTTTAAATTTCATTGCCATTTTCAACTTTCATTTTTAATTTTACATGTTGGCCACAATTCTAATATTAAAAAAAAAATCCCATTCGTTCCCTTATAAAATGAAGTCAGATACTGGAGCTAATTCAACATTTAACTAGTTGCTTAAATGTTGCAAAAATATTACTTTACACAGATACAAAAGTTTAATGAAGGAATACAGTATTTTACCCCTAGAATTCAAAATGATCTTGACAAAACTGGACAGATGAATACAACTAAACGGGAGCTCATTAGTTAGAAATATATTTAAACAACATGTATGTTAAGTAACCTGCATGTTTTCTTTTAGAACCTTCAATTCTGTATCCATTTCAGTATTAGCTTGAATTTGTTGCTGAAGTAACTGCTGCATATGTTGAAAAGAAATGATGATACCCTTCAAAAAATGTAAATGATATATTAATAAATTTTCTAAGTCATTTCTAGTTTCATAATCTACATCTTTATAGTCTAATTTTAATACTTTATATTTAATGGTACATTTTATAATTTACTATGTAAAATAATTTGTATTACATAATTTCCTACAAAGTACTGTTTCAAAGAGCCCCTTAAATAACTAATTAATTAATTTAAAAAATAAACCATATATTCTAAGACACTATTGAAAAATGTGAAGAATTCAAAACTAATATAAATTTTTGTTGGCTTGCCCACCCTCAAATAGTAAATACATCTCCACTAAAATGTCATATGAACTGTAATATTATAAAGTGTCATAATGGACTATGGTGTCATAAATCAAATGAAGTAAAATAAGAAGAGAAAAAGAACAGAAGGAGTCTTCCTTTGCAGCCCTTTTTTAAAAATAGAATTACAAGTAGCATTGATTTCAAGAGAAAATAAAAGCATGCCCTACATATAAACACATTTCAATAACCATCTGCTAGGGTACCATTGGTCTAAACAAAGAAAAAACCCATTTTCTTAAAAAATGAGAATGTATATGTGACTAGTTAAAAAGACACACACACACATACATATTTCTCTATTCAACACACATTAGCTGAGTGTTTACTATGAGCTATAGATTAACCTATGTAGGCATTATTACATTTGCTATTTAACTTACATATTTTCCACACTGTATTTTTTAAATATTTACTGGTTTCCAAAATATCTGATGATTGCTCACCTGTTTTTCTTCTTGAATACGGGTAATCTCTTCATTAATCTTCTTATTTAATTCTAATTCCTTCAAAATTGAATAATTTTAAAGTTATAAAATTTAGCAAATTCTAAATTCAGTTTGGTACCCACATCTGTTTGTCATTGAAAGACTAGCTCCAATGATTGAAAAAGGTCTTAGAACCCAACATAGGCTTATACAAACTTGTAAATATTAAAACTACAAAATTTCTCATCTCCAAAACTATTTGGAAACATCATTGTACCACAAGATTATCTGAAACCATATTTAAGTGGAAATAAAATGGGCACAGCCAAATTTCATTGGCCTAAAGTCTTGCTAATGGCAAAATTAAAAAAAAAAAGATTCATACCTTAATTTTTTAATATGTATAGTAACTTTACAAAGAAGGAATACTGTTATAATCCTGAAATTCTCACACATTTCATTGTGAAGTATTAATTTTATAAACTTGAAGATATTTAATCAAATACCATGTTGAGTCTTTCCTGAAGTTCTTCACATTTTTGTTCTTTAATTGTTAGATTGATGCTTTCTTCTTCCATCTTATACTGACATATGACCTTGGACTTTATCAAGTCTGAAGCTACTTTTTTTAGTTCCTTAACATAAGAAACATCAAACAAAAAGTTCAGTATATACGTTTCATTAAAGCAAGGTATTTTCCTGATGGTTTAAAGTTCAGAAGTCTATCTTTTAACCTGTAATCATATACCAAAGTAGTACTCTTGGTCCCTCAAGGTCTACATCCACTTGCTCCCTTAACCAAGGTAGGAATGCAATGTGTAGCAATAGAATAGGCAAGGCTAATCACATGGAGATATTAAAATGGCCTGGCTCTTAGTAAGAGTCCACTAACTAATAAACTAACCACCCAGAAGTACGAGGTTTTTATTCATCACTTATTCAACAGACATCTGAGGAAAAAAGATGGCAAAAGATACTCAATTCCCAAATTTATTAGCATCTAATAAGAAAAATGTACCTAAGAAATAATTACAACATAATATGATCAGTGCCATGTTACAGGAATGTACATTTGTTTGCAGCATCAAGAAGCCATTATACAGGCTGGGTGTAATGCTACTTAGGAGGCGGAGACAAGAGAATCATGATTTGAGGCCAGCCTGGGCAAAAGTTAGCAAGACCCTATCTCAAAACAAGCCAAGCATGGTAGGACATGTCTGTAATCTCAGCTACTTCAGAGGCAGTGGTAGAAGGATTGTGGTTAGAAGCCAGCCCAGACAAAGTTACTTTAAGACCCTATCTGAAAAATAAACTAACTGGGGACGTGGCTCAAGTGGTGGAACACTTGCAAATGCAAGGCCCTGAGTTTAATCCCCAGTGCCACAAAGAGGAAGGAAGAGGAGGTAGAGGAGGAGGCAGCATTACATGTAAAGTAGTGTGGTATTTGAACTGAGTCTTTAAAGACAAATTTGCAAAGAGGACAAAAAAAAAAGGAATAGACATTCTAGGCAAAATGTTCCAAATGCACAGAAAAAATGGGAGTATGGTAATCTTCAGAGAAACAAAAGTAGTATTATATGGCTGGAGTTAGTATATTACTGCAGGGAAAGGAGAATATTGGTAGCTGTAGCTAGAAACTTGGCAGCAAACACTGAGAGGGATTTGTATACCAACCTAAAGAGTTTTTATCCTTGAGACATGGAATTAATCATTGAAGCATTTTGAGAAGGACAATGACATGACAAAATTTACGTTTTAGAAAAATAATTCTAGCAGTACTGTGGAGGGTATAATTGAGGGATATAAAAGAAATCTTTATCTGTGAAATTATGTGCCCACTGATTTCATCAGATACCAAACACTTTAAAGTCCTAACGTGTCATCTTCTGAACTGGTGGCATGCAGTTGATTGTCCTGCTATTCTGTGTATACTGACGCTCTTAAATACTCAAAGATCTAATTTTTACAGTGTTGACTACACAGCATGTAAATTCCCTTTGTATTTTGGAAGAACTCTACATTATAAGATCCCACTGCCCACCAGAGAAGCCAAAATGCTAAATACTTGCTTCGTAAGCATGAGGATGTTGGATCAGTACCTAGTGTCACAAAGAACAAGGGATGTTGCAAATCCATGCATTAATAGACACTGGGGGCAGAAACCCAAGAATATGGTATCAAGGAAGAAAAAACAGAAGCACCAGAAAATAGGGATGCTACAAATGCCTCAGACTTCTACATGTTACAGAACCACCCAATTATAGCTTAACCCTTAATTAAAAATTCAGGAGAAAGGATTTATTAGTCTTAGCTCACATACTTTTGGTTATGAACACTGCATAAAATGACTGCTAAAGTATCAGAAAAGTAGGCAGGCAAATTAATGTCTGTTATGAAGAGAACAACCACTGCGTACTAAGTCATGAAAGTCTGAATGAAGAAAGCAAGTATTAAACTGGGCCTTGAAAAATAAGTGATAGACTGGATATCCTTTATTTGTCTCTGCTAATTCACTTTCCATTCTCTCTCCACATTGCACTGTGCCCTGTGTGGCTGATCTCTGCCCTCTGGCTCCTGAGTAGGTTAAATCTACGGGAGGCACCAGTATCTCAGTAGGCAAGGAAGAGAAAGAGAATGAGATATGTCCCCAGCTCCCTCCCTCCCTGACCACAATGGTTCTACATTTTTACCAATTCAAAGCTTCTGACTTGTCGCTTTCTTCTACACCTACACCTATAATTCTCTCCAAGTACTACCATCTGTTTCTGTCTCTTGCACCCTTCAGATGCAGTTTGTGGTACTCATCCCTCAACTACTTTTATCCATAGGGGGCTTCAATATCCCTTGTTGATTTCCTTTAACTCTAGCCACAATTATATAAATAGCTTCTTCATTAAACTTTTCTCAATTACCAATTCCAATGTACCATCTGTTTCCTGTACCAAAAGTCATTTCAAGTATATGAAGGGGAGATGGAAGAAAGCAAAAGAGACAGGAAAAACTAGAAAATACAGTAATAGCAACAAATTTTCTTGGAAGATGCTTGTTAGGAAGTAGTAGGAAACAATGTTGAATATGTAGAATGGGCCAAGCCATGGACGCTTTAGAAAGCAAATTAAAGAATTTGGGACTTGGTTTGCTAGACAAAGAAGAAATACTCAACCAATCATTCCTTCTACATATACTAATCACTCAGGCACCTAGAAGTGATATGTTATACTTAGTCTGTCAAAAAAAAGAGTGAATGAAATCTGGAGAAAAGAAAAGAACACTGTTAATCTAGGCATGAGATGATGAGTGTATCATTGAAAACTGGAGAATGGAAAATATGAGACATTCTAAAGGAAGACATAATAGACTGAACAAAGATAATGAAGGAAAAGGGTGATTCAAAGATGTTTCCAGAGTGTCTAGGTAAAGTTAGAAGAAATGAAAAAGGGGACCATGAATGAAGCATTATAAACAGAAGTATAAAAATGAAAAGGAAATAGAAAGTCTGCTTCACTGATGAATTTTAAAATATGTATTTAAAAGACTATCTGAAACAAGAAATAGAACATGTTCTGAGATAAACTCTTACAAGAAAGCCAAAAGGGTCAAATCATTAATTCTGGGCCATAAGCTATCACTATTCTCCAAAAAGCCTTCATTTATATTTTTTCAAATTATAAAAGATAGCACATGAATAACCCCAAATGGAATTTCAGTGTACCAGTAACAATTCACTTTCAAAGGCAGCAAAATGGAAAGAAGGGTTGTATGAATTATTTTTCAGGAGTGGGATGGGAGAGTAAGGAGCAATAAATGACCAGTTAGCCCTAAAGTTATGACGTCACAAAAAACGGAGATAACTTATAGGCAGCTGAAAATAAATAACTGGAAAGCTAGGTATGGTATATTATAGTCCCACCTATGTGGGAGGCTGAGGCAGAAGGACAGCGTGACCATGAGTTTAAGACCAGCCTAGGCAACAGAGAAAAATCTGTCTGTAAAATAGAGATAGAGTCAGTGGCTCAAGTCTATAATCCTAACTACTTGGAAGGCTGAGGTCAAGAGAACTGAAGTTTAAAGCCAGGCTATACAAAGAGTTCATAAGACTCCATCTCCAAAATAACCAGAGCAAACTGGACTGGAGGTGTGGCTAAGTGATAAATTGCCTGTTTTGCAATGTAGTACAAAGCACTGAGTTCAAAACCCAAGTCCCATGGGGGGCGGGGAAGGGAGAGAGAGAGAGAGAGACATATAGACACAGAGAGATGAGAGAACACTTGAGATTAAGAGAAATGTGAAGCTGGAAATATAAATAAAGTTATCTGCATGAAGTGAATGGCTGAATTAAGGAGTATAAACTCACTTAAAGAAAGACTATGAAAGAAAGAAAAACAGACCTTAAGATAGTTTTGGAGGAAAAATGAACCAAAATTAATCTCCCCTCCTTTAAGTTGACATTTTCTCACATGTTTGTCACAACAATGAATGAACACAGAAAATTGGTACCAGAGAAATGGAATGGTTGCTGAGACTAAAGTTGATCTTGTAGTGCTTAAGCCTTTGGAATTGGTTTGTGGGAGGAATCTGGTAAAGTTTAGAGATGTCTGCAGAAGCCCTAAGAATACTATAAGCAGAGTTTAGTGGGTTATCCTGATGGGAACTCAGAAGACAGGGCACAGATAAGAATATTGATAATGAAGACTATGCTCCTGAAGTTTCAGAAGGAATGAGGACTATATTGAGAATTGGACTAGAGGCCATTCATGTTGTAATATCGTGGCAAACAACTTGTCTACATTTTGTCCAGCAGGCCCTAAGACTATGGGAGGCTGAGTTTAAAGGTGACAGGCTAATTAATTTGGTAGAGAAAAATCTCAGTGCATCCCAGCATTCAGGCTGTGTCATGGTTATTGCTAGCTGCTTTTAGCCAGGTTTATAGTGAGAATTGAGAGCAAAAAGCAAAGCAGAAAAATTCTGCAGTTTAGTTAGAAAATCCAGTGTAAAGTTGGGGCTAAGGAAGGCATGGTTTCTGAAGAGATAAGTACCACTAAAAAGAAGCCAAGTGTTTTACATCAGAACAGTAAGATGCCTTGAGGGCATCTCAGGGATTGGTCAGACTCCACACATTGCTAGCTTGTGGAGGGTATGAAAAGAGTATGAAAGAGTAAACTCATTTGAAAGACTTTCTCTTGAGAAAAGACTGCCTCTGGGACATACTACTTACACAATGCTGTATAAGAAGTTGTTTCCCCAGGATTTGTTTCACTGTTCTCAGCTACCCAGGCACTCAGAGTCCACTGCATCTGTGGTCCACAGGGCCTAGCTACTGCTAGAGACAGTAGTAGACCTTGGCATCATTCATGTGACACTGATTTTGCAGGCATACAGAATGCAAGAGTTATAAGGTCATGGAAACTTCCACCTAGATTGCAAAGGAATACCTGGGGGTCAGGCAATGTTTGGCAGGGTCAGGATCCTAGTAGGCAGTCTGAGAGGGCAATGTATGAAACTGTGATAATGAAGTAAAGATGCAATGGAGATCCCAGGAAGTTGGAGATGCCAGGAATGTAGAACATCTTCAGAGAAAGCTACAAGGCTATGAATAAAGGCAGCCCAAGAGAGAGGACATGTGGACAGCAAACAGAAATGGAAAAAGGCCAGGGCTGCCTAAGCTCATTGAAGCACATCATGATTCCATGTGCCACAGAGTTACAGGCTTTAACGTTGCTCTGTGGGGTTTTGATCTTGCATTGGTCCCATCCCTCATTTCTGTGCTCCATTCCTCTCTTTTGGAATAGAAATGTTTACTCTGTACCAATGTATATTAGAAGCATGCAAGTTATTTTTTATTTGTCTAGGGGCTCATACCTAAGAGTTGTCTTGAATCTCAGGAGAGACTTTGGACTTGGATTTTTGAGAAATGCTACAACTGTTGAATCTTTGGGGACTCTTGGAGATGGACTAAATGCAGTTTACATTAGAGATGGACATGGATCTTTAGGGACCAGGGGTGAAATGTAATGGTTTGAATATGAAATGTCTCCCACAGGCCACGCATGGTGGCTTATATCCATAATTCCAGCTATCAGAGGCAGAGATCAAGAGGATTGTGGTACAAGGCCAGCCTGATTTAAAAAAAAAAAAAAGTTAGTAAAACTCCATTTCAACAAAAAGCTGGGCATCTTGGCACACAATTGTCACCTCAGCTACATGGGAGGCATAAGTAAGGAGGATTGTGGTCCAGGTCAGCCTAGGCAAAAACATGAGACCCTACCTGAAAAATAAGCAAAAAGGGGCTGAAGGTAAGGCTCAAGTGATAGAGAATCTGCCTAGCAAGAGCAAGGACCTGATTTCAAACCCCAATAAAGCGAAAACCAATTTTTTTAAATGTCCCCCACAGAATCATGTATTGGGAGCTTGGTTGCCAGCTGATGGGCTTTTGGAAAGTGACTGAGTCATTAGGACTCTGTCATCATGAATGGATTTATCCATTGATGAATTCAAAATGTGAGTAACACCATTGGGAGGTGGTGGGAACTGTTAAAAAGTGGGGCCTAGTTGGAGGAAATTGATCACTGGAGGTGTGTCCTTGGGAAATATGTCTTGTACTGGACCTTTCCTATTACTGCTCTCCCTGATTCCTTTCCACCATGCTCCTGCTGCAATGATACTGTGTCTCACCACAGGCCCAGAATCAATGGAGCTAAGTATGGACTGAAATTTCTGAAGCTTTCAGCTAAAACAAGTAATTCCTCCTTTTAGGTTGTTTATATCAGCTATTTTGTCACAGCGATGAAAGTCTAACACAGTACCATTTTAAGAAAATACAACTTCAAGTAGATAATGCAATAGAGAAAATCCTATGTTGATGAATATATTTTATATAATATATATTACATACACACACATATATATCTTATGTTGTTATTACTACCAGTGGAATAGCTAAGATCACAGGTTCTGGAGCCAACTTTGTCTGTATTCGAATCTTGGTTCTATTTTCCTTGTTTTGTAATTTTAGGCAAGTTACTTCATTCTGCTTCCAAGTTCCCCATTTGTGAAATACAGATAATAAACTTTTTTAAGTCCCTCGTAGGCAACAATTCATGTAGCAAGTATTTGCTAAGCATCTAGTGTGTGCTAGATACTATTACCTATTACTACTATACTGACCACAAGTGATCCTATGATTGCTACAGTTATAGTATAATGTAGAATGACATTTCCCACCTGTAAAATGAAATACTCTGAAGTCTTAATAAATGTCCTGAATATTAATTATTCTTTTATTTAATGAATTAAGATCACTGATTGAATCACTTGGCTTTACTCTACTCAGAACAACACAGCACTTCAGATAACCATGTTACAGAGATACTCCTGGTTTAAGTGTGAACAGACCAGTGCTGTTTTATTATCAATATAAAGCTTAGCAGATGGTAAGTTATTCACATTATGTTAACTTTAAAAGGACAGCATATTTTATGACTGGAAAATAACCCTGACTGCTATAACCAACATCCCTAAACTCTGAGTTTAAAATAAGTTAATTCTCAGTGATAGTGTTTGCCTAGTAGGTACAAGGCTCTTTTTTTCCAGCATGGCAAAAAGGAAAAACAAAAAGATTAATTCTGCATTTGAAGTTCAGATTCAAGAATATGCTAAATAATAATTATAGAACTAAGACTAAGATTCAAGAATATGCTAAATAACAACTATAGACATAAGACAGCATAATAAATCATCATTCTAGTCCATAGGCCAAGCGGTTTTTTACTTAATTTAATGAACAAAATGATTTATTGATTTTACTTTCTACCATATGTAAATATTCAAATTTTAATTTTAAATTTAATATTTTAAATATTCAAAATTTTAATTTACATTTAAAATGATTATGGATAGTGGAAGATGGAAAAATAAACCTAGTTATTTCAGTAATTAATCTAACCTTAAAAAATTATTAAATGAATTGAAAGGTAAAATATCTGCTAGAAGAATCTACAGTTTTAATCTTAACTCAGATTTATAGGATGTTTGGCTAATATTTGTATAGTTATGCAGTATTTAGTCAAATACTACCAGAGTGATAAAATCTCTTTTGTTCAATTTAAGATACCAATGATAACAGCTTTAATATAATGTATATCTTTCTTTACATGAGTTTCTAAAAACTTGCTTTCAAATTGATTTTTCAGACATAAAGATAAGTTTTAAGGGAAAATTGGCAACAATCTTTTGAAATTTAAATTCTTAATATTAATTTTCCTAAAGGAAGATACAACTGTATGAAGTAAAAAAAATATTCAATCAAATCTAATTATTAGATAACTTGTTTTATACAAGTGATATGTTCAAGGTTCCCTTCTAAGACACAAAGTCCTACTGAAAAGAGGCATACAGCTAAAATTTATGTTTACTTATATAGCTTACAATTCTTTGAGTAAATAGAGGATTAGTTTTTAGGTTTTTTCTTCTTCAAGGTTATGAGATGCAATAAATTTCTATTTTTTTTACATTTTTCAATAACTGAAAATGTGAAGCTAATGGAATCAGGCATCTTATAGGAGATAACCTTAAAATGCATCAATTTCTATTATAATAATTATCATGAAGTAAGAGGGAGATGAGAGGAAAAGTAGGGATGGAAAACCAGTACATGGCTGACAAAAGTAAAAACTAATAATTTCTTATATCATTCCCTATCTCTTATTTATTAATTAATCTTAAGCATATAATAAATTAAAGTCAAAGACCTCCACGAGATGATTTCCACTGAAAAATACACTTTTGACTTTATAGCCTTTATAAGCTTTTAAATATCTTGAACTTTTAGTACATTGTCTGTTTTCTAACCATTTTATTCAAAGCTGTTAGTGCAGCAAATAAACAGTACATGCTTTGATCTCATTAAATTACAACTTATAGTTCCTGGAGTCATAAATACTGTGCCGTTTTCCCCTTCACCCCTCCTTTTCTGGCATGGTGTAGTCTGTTTAATATCACTATCTCCTTGAGTGTTTTGACATTTACTCAGACAAATAGCAGAAGTTATGAATGCTGCTCGTAGATAATATCAGGAATTCTTCATGATTGCCATAATAGTGAACCCAGCACTCAGAACTGCAATACCTAGTTTTATCTAACAACTAAGTTATCTGTTTAACTTTGCTTTGTAAAAAAAAAAAAAAGAAAAAAGAAAAAAAAAAGGAATTCCACCTCATCATAAGCCAATAACTTAACTATCCTATACAAAATTATAGAACAGTAGAAAAAAATTAAATTTTTCCTTGGGAAAATTAATGACTAGAAATTTTAAATGAGTGATATAATCAATGTTACTAGACTTGATTAGCTTCTGAAAAGAAAGACAAAAAAGAAATAGCTTTTCACAAGGTTAAAAATCAAAGATACATAAAATATATAAAGTATAAAATTAATGTATGTAGCACATCTAAAATATCAAAAATTGGTTCTTAAAGTGTAGCTTATATTTTCGACCTTAGTTACTCAGACTTTGAGTCTCAAAGGTAACAAAATTCTCTCATTTTACTCCTTCATACCATCTCTCTTCCAAGAACAGAGTCTGTTAGCAGAATGGACTCTGTTATGGTTTGGATATGATGTGCCCCTTCCCGCCCCCAGGCTCATTGCTGTGTCCCCAGCTGCTTTAGAATGTGGGGCCTAACTGGAGGAAGTAGGTCACTAGGGGGTTGTATCTTCTCTTGGGTCACTCTCTGTCAGTGCAAGGCTGATTTCAAACCCCAGTACTGTCAAAAAACAAAAACAGAATATCCAAGAACTGCAGAGAAATGACAAACAGTAACATTTACATGGGAATACTAGATAAAGAGAGAAAGAAAAATGAACAAAAGCATTACCTGAAGCAATAATGACAGAATTCTCTAAAATTGGGGTTAGACACCAACCCATAGATACAGGAAGCTCAGAGAACACCAAGCAGGATAAATGCTGAAAAAAAACTATACCTAGGTATACTGTAGAGTACAATGCCTCTCTTGAATATAGAAAGATCCTCAGCAAAATATTAGCAAACTGAATCAAACAATGCATAAAAAATCATACATAAGGAAAACAGCATGATTTATTCCAGCCAGGCATGTGGCATACATCCCTAATTATAGCACTCTAGAGACTGAGGCAGGAATATTAAGAGTTCAAGGCCAGCCTGGGCTACTTAGCAAGACCCTGTCTCAAAAAACAAATTATTTCAGGTATGTAAGGCTGGTTAAATATTGAAAATCAATTAACATAATCCATCACATCAACAGGCTAAAGACCAAAAATCATATGATCATATCAACAAAGGTTGAAAAAACATTTGACAATAAGCAGTACCTATTCATAATATTTTAAAATCTCAACAAACTAGGAATAGAGGGAATTTCCTTCCTTGATAGAGGATATCTAAAAGAACCTCACAGCTAACAACATCCTTAATGGTGAAAAGCTAGAGTCTTTCCCATTAAGATCAGGATATCAGAAAGATATTCTCTCCCAATACTACTTTTCCAACATCATACTGGAAGTGCAAAGAAATGCATTAAGACAAGAAAAGGAAATTAAAGGTCTAGAGATTGAAAAGGAAAAAAATTAAATTATGCCCTGGTTCACAGATGGCATGGCCAGCTATGCTGAAAATCAGATACTTACCAAAAGAAAAAAAAAAAAAAAAACCCAACCTCCTGGAACCAGAAAGCAATTGCGGCAATGTTGTAGGATATAAAATTAATATACCAAAGTCAGTTGTTTTTCTATATACAGAAAATATATAGTTCAAAAACTTGAAGTTGAAATTAAATACATTAGTATCATTTACATTAGCACCTTAAATGAAATACTTAAGTATAATCTAACAAATTTGTACAAGATCTATATAAGGAAAACTACAAAAACTTTGATGAAAGATTTCAAAGAACTTTGATAAAACTAAATAAATGGAAAGACAGTTCATGTTCCTGGATAGGAAGACATACTGCAAAGGTTTCAGTTCTTCTCAACTTGATATAAAGATTCAATGCAATCTCAAAATATCAGCAAGTTATTTTGTGGCTCTCAATGTATCTATTCTAAAGTTTATATAGAGAAGCAAAAAATGCACAATAGCCAACTCAGTACTGTAGAAGAAAAAAGTTGGAGAACTAACACTACCTGACTTCAAGACTTATAAAACCTCAATAAATAACACAGTGTGGTACTGGGGAGAAAAACCCACAACTGAAAAGATTAGAGATGGAAGATGAGAGTTGGTTGATCCAAGGACTCAACAATGTTATAAAGAAAAGGTATCCTTTTTTGGGGGGGGGGTTATTATGTAGGGGTTTGAACTCAGGGCCTTGTGGTTGCTAGGCAAGTGCTTTACCAATTTGAACCATGCTTCTAGACCTTTTGGTTTTGGGTTACTTTTCAGATAGGGTCTTGCTTTTTCCCTCAGGCCAGCCTTGAAACCAAGATTCTCCTACCTATGCCTCCTACATAGCTAAAATCACAGGTACTTGCCACCACACTTAGCTTATTGGTTGAAATGAGGTCTTGCTAACTTTTTGCCTAGGCTGACTCCAATGGTCATCTCCCAATATCTACCTCCTGAGTAGCTGGGATTATAGGCCTGAACCACTGCGTCCATCTAATAATAGGTTTCTTTATGTCCCACTGACATGCCATATACATTGTTAAGCTCCTCCCTTTTGGCTTCTTTCATGGTTCTAGAATGACTGCTAGCCACAGAGGAGTTACATTCTTGCTGGTTTATAACCACTAGCTAATGCCATTTGTACATTCCTAAACCAATGACTATGGTCAGAGGAAAGAGATGTTATGGCTTTTTTACAAAGCAAAGCTGTAAGCATCAAAAAATACATAAACAATGTTAGGAAGGAGAAATGAGGGTACTGGTAGTCACTAAGCAACTAATAAATGTTTGATACACCCCTTCATTAATAATGCTACAACCATACCAGAGTATTTTCAGTTCTTCAAATGTACTAAACTCTTTTCTGTCTCAAGCCTTTGCATATGCTGTTCTCCTGTCTGAAACATTACTCCCTTCCTCCCTCCACCCTCTTACCCTAATCCAATAAAGCCATCACATCCTTTTTCTTCAAATCACTTACATAGTTTTAAATTATTTGATCTGTATATTTGTTTTATGTCTAAATTCCTTATTGGACAGTATACCACATGAAGGTAGGAACATATTTTATTTTTTATTTGTATCCTAGCGCCACATTATACCTGAAACATAAAGGTCATTCAATAAGTGCTGAACAAATGAATGAATGAATAAATGTTACTAATAAAGTTGATACACAGTGAATCATTTCTGGCTATTCATGTCACTATAAAAATGCATTCCACTAATAACAAGTCAAAGAAACAGTATTTTGAATGGATTTGAACAAATTCATTAATTATATTTACCAGAATAATTCAAAATTTACGAATCTATATTCAGCCTTCTACCAAAACTATCTACCCAATTGCTTTCTAGTAATATTTCATAAGACTAAGTATTTTAGACTATAATTTTTTACTTAATAGTATAACACCATATCAATCATACCTTCTTTAAACAGCATATTTCAGATTCTTGTTTTTTATTTAAAGCTGAAAGGCTCTTGTTTAATTGTATTGCTTCCCGCACTGTAACATGAAAAAACATGTAGGAAAACACATTTATTGTACATTAAAAAACAGTCACAATGCAATGTGTAATTGTGACTTGACTTAATATTCATTAAACTGCCATTTACTATTACTAGTAAAAGATAAATTCAATGCATTCATGATAAATAAGTCCATTTAAATATTCCCTACTGAGGGTAGGGAATTTTTTTTTAAAAATTCCTTACTGAACATGTAAGTAAGATAGCACCTACCATTTTGTTCTAACTTTACATGATCCTCTTTTACCAATCCAAATTGATTTGTTACCGCAACGTAGTATTTCTCAATTTCATTCAGCTGCTTATGATAATCTTCTTTACCCAGAAGATGTAACTGGGCCTTTTGTTCCTGTTTTGAACAGAAATTTTAAAAATTATACATATTATACACATACACACAACAATATATAGTGGTAAACAACTGTTGCTAGTAATATACCAAAAATAAGTGTGATAAAAAGTATTCTGAAGGTACACCGCAGGGAGAAAATGTTAGGTGATATTTCTAAATCTACTTAAAACTAAAGCACGCTATTTTTTTTCCTGTAACAAACAGCCACTTCAGGTTATGTTTACCCATGTTTTCAATTTCTTTTTCAAAATCAACTATCTTAAAGTTTATCAATCTAGCATTAAAAAAAGTGTGTGAGGGGGAAGAATTAAATCATGAGTCTTGTACATTAAGAAAAAATTTTTTTTCTTTCTCTAAATCATCCTAGTAATCAGGACTTAATCAGATCATTGTTTCAATTCTATGTCATTTCAATTTGCAAGCCTAATTTTGGTGTGCATTGTCAAAACTCAGGTCATTTTTTCTGAGATTAATTTTAAAGAATATAGAACTTTCTCATTACATTTAAAAAATGGGATGACAGGACATTGTCTCTCAGTGACCAGAAGGTGATATAGTAGTAGAAAAACCTATTTAAACTGGAAACATAATTGGTAAAAAACTGGACCCTACCTATAATAAGGGTCTCCAACTGCTTTCAACTTGAACAGCTATTTTTACCATACTTAGGAATATGACTTTAACTTTTGAAAAGAAACATTTTAGTAAAATCGTAACTCCCTTTAAAGTTTTTTATCTTGACTTAACATTAACAGAATCACTAACTGACTTCAAAAGTTTTTAAAATTATTACCACTTCTATGACGAGCAGTGCTTACAAAAAAGAAAAAGAAAGAAAAGGAAAAAAGAAAATGTAGGTCAATCAGTTGGCACCCAATAATTATTTTCTTTTCTGAATGAACTATTGATGTCCTATAGAGCTCCAAAATTAGAAATTTGTTAGATTTCACTTGTTCAGCATCCATTTCCTTTACCTAATAATTTATGATACTGAAATATTTCTTCTTTGTTATAATTTCATAAGGCTAAAATTCAAGGGTCCTTACTCTTCCCCCATTGATCGCTACCTTCCTGGACAGTGAATCTTAAGAAAAAAAACTAAATTAAAGGAGTTCAGTGGTGATCCTACCCAAATTGATATACAACCTCTATTGTGGGTTCCTGTATCTTTCTTCACAAACTCTGAAATTATAGTGGTCCTAGTTCCTTCCCAAACCCATTCTCCATTCTCTAGTTGACTGCAAATACCTCTACTCAATCTCCATTTTTGTAAATTAACCAGAGTCATTTTGTACTACTTAAAACCAAAGTACAGTCAGTACAGCACACTGGTCAAAAGTTAGTATGCCTACATTTAAATCCCGTCTCCACTTAGTCAATTTGATCTTGGGCAAATTACCCACCATATTTTTAGAATGGAGATTAGTGCATCCTTCATAGTGTTACTGTGAGGACTAAAAGAATGTTTATAAACCACAGAACAGAGTTCAACGCAATAATCACAATATGATGTCTTGTTATTCCTTAACTGTTCAAAGTGCCTTCAACAGTTTTAATTAACTTTGATTTAGAATAAGAACAGCATTCTCCAATAATAAAACACACACACTACAATTTAAGGTGCACCTAACTAAATTATGTTGGCAAGTTTGAAGGTAGTCTTAGTTTTTTCAAAGTTATTTTTAATGATTTTAAACAAAGTAATAATATAATTACAATTACTATGATAGATCACTTGAAAGTTTTTCATATACTTTAATTGGATTTTCAAAGTCACTACTTGGTCATTTGAATTGATTGTATGGCAATTACAAATACAAAGAGGTTGACAAGTTAACCCTGGTGATGATCTTACATCTACTTGGATAGTTACTACTATCAATTACTAAGCAATGAAAATAATCATATTCACTTTCTCTAAAACATCATTTAATTTCCTGACCTAGAGAATTATATTAACTCATAGCAAATGTGTAGAAACCTAATATGATTTCACTAAAAACTGGTCTAAGAGCATCTTTTCAGTTTAAGGAATTCTTTTTCAGTTTAAAACAGTATTTGTTTAGCCTTTAAGAGAATATTGCCTACTACATATTAACACATGATCCCCTGAAAACTTTCTTAACCTTTCTGCTAAAAAGCAGTAAATAGGCAGTTAATGCTTGCAAAGGTCAACAATTCTATTAAGAAAAGTACACTAAAGATCAAAGAGATTTCATAGGCAAACCCTATTCACAGAGCTCAATATACATTACTTTGTGATGTACTCTATTCTGACATTTTTATATGTACGGATAAATTTTAAAGAAAAAGATTAAAATCTTAAGATAAACTTCATAGATTCATTTCTAAATTTGCAACTTACCCTTTAATTTCATTATAAACCCAAACTAAATCAAGCGTTACAAAATTCAATTCTTAAAAACCAATGCCATCTTCCTTATCTTTACCTTTTTAGTCACTAATATAAGCATATACAAGTTACAATATGTGAAGTTATACTTCTAATGTATGTGTGCATAGATACACATATTTATAATTATGAAATTATTTCCAGACAAATCTTCAGCCTAAAAATATTTTACTCTGAAAAAAATATATAGCTATTCCCAATCATATCAAAGTCTTCAATATTGAAACTTTGCTTTAATTGGAAAAGAAACCCTTACACACTGTTGGTGGGAATGTAAATTAATGAAGCCACTATGGAAATCAGTGTAGAAGTTTCTCAAAATACTAAAACTACAACTACCATATGATCCTATTCCTGGGCACATATCTGAAGGATTATAAGTCAACATACAACAGAGATACCTGTGCAGCCATGTTTATTGCAGTTCTATTCTCAACAGCCAAGCTATGGAATCAGTCTAGGTGCTCAATAACCAGTGACTAGATAAAGAAAATGGGGTACATATATACAATGGAGTATTATTTAGCAATAAAAAAGAAATTATGTCATTTACAAGAAAATGGGAGGAAATGGAGATTATGTTAAGCAAGATAAGAGAAGCTCAGAAAGACAAATATGTGTGTTTTAGCTCAAATGCAAAATCTAGACTTACAATACGATTGTAAAAGGGGGACTTTTGGGGGGCAAATCTGTGCTAGAGGAAGGGAGATGGTGATAGGGATATAACCATGATTGAGATACATTATGTATGAAAGTAGCATAATGAAACCCACTAAAAACTTTTTTTAACACGGGGGAGGAAACAGGGTTAAGAAAGAGCAATAGATGAAAGTACATTATATGTACATATGTATATATCATAAAGAAACTTCTTTGTACAATTAATTTATACTAATAAATATGTTTTAAAAAGAAAAAAGAAAAAGAGGTCATCCTTATAAGTCTTTTCTCTAAAGGAAAGTGATATGCAAAAAAGAGAAATCAGGGCTAGATCACAGTTCAGGTCAGCCTGGACAAAAATGCAAGATTCTACCTGAAAAATAACTAAGACCTGGAGTGCAAATGCCAATGAGAGAGAGGGAGGAGAGAGAGAGAGGGAGAGTGGGGGGGGGAGGGGAAGAGGGAGAATGAGAGTATGACCTAAAGATTCTAAGGTTTTACTTCATTAACTTATACAGTTATACAACAGTCATCTATAAATTCAATTATACGATATACCATCTATGCAGTAATTGCTGAATACAACAGGAAAGATTTTCCTCAATTACCAAATCACAGTGATGGCTAATTTAATGTCCTAAAGTTTCTCTTTAACATGTTTTGCATTCCTGTTTGCATTCTTCTTATTAATGACCTTTTTTTAAGGGAAGGTTTGAGGAGTTTCGTGGATAGATACATCTTTTGATTCATGATGTGCTAATTTATCACCGCTTCTACAAGAAAATTCTACTGAATTCCCAGAAGACAAAGATTTACTATTGTTATGAGCTTACCTATAGAAGATCACAGGCCTTTTTTTTTTTTGGTAATGGGGTTTGTACTCATGACCTCACCCTTGCTAAGCAGGTACCATACCACTTGAGTCATGCCCCCAGCTCTTTTTTGCTTTAGTTATTTTTCAAGTAGTGTCCTGTTTTTTTGCCCAGGGCCAGTTTCAGACTGCAGTCCTACTAACTATGACCTCCTTCAAAGCAAGGATCACAGGCATATACCACCATGCTATCTGCTGAGATGGGGAATGGGTGCTCACTACTTCCCCCCACTCCACCCTGGCCCCCAGGCTGGCCTCAAACCACAGTCCTCCCAGAGTACCTGGTATTATAAGTGTGCACCATGACACTCAGCCTGCTATGGACTTCTTTAAATGCTTTTTAATACTACTTGAAATCATTTAAAACACTTGTCTTTATTACTTCCCAAAGTCCTGCCTTGAACTACTATAGTGGCTATTTTATTTCCTGTTTTGACCACAGAACCAAATACTATAAAAGACTAATTTACTACTTTGAATAAAAACATTGAATAAAAGGCATGTAAATTATAAAAGAATAATATAAAAATAATAATTATAAGACAAATATATGCAAGAATGCTTAGAAAAAATATTTTTAACTTTTAAATAAAAAATATAAATATTCTGCCAGAGTAGCATAAAATATTGAATATATAATCAATATGTAAAATTATTTTAGTGAAAAGTGATCTAATGCTTTGAACTGTTAGAACAGGACTATGACTCAAATATCATTAATTAGTAGGTCAACAGCTTGTAATTCACAGTAACAAAAAATTTGGAAGTAAACAAAAACTAAGATAAGTATTCTATATGTTTTCATGTTTTTTAGGTTATAAAGTATCTATTTAGTGAAATTTTAAACTGTAATAAAATAAAATACATTTTATGTTGCCTTTGATCTTTAACTTGTAGTCTTATCTCCCAGGTCAAAGAGCACATTATTCAATTTCACTATATTTTGTGTAAAACCACTGTAGCGTTGAAAATGACTTTCAGTACAAATGTCATGGTACTTAAAGCTAAACTGGAATCTAGTTTTTCAGCTTCTTAATTAAAATCACAGTTTAAAGCAGTCTGACAATATTATCTTTATTCTTTCCAGTCGAACAGCAACAGAATTTTCAATCTTTTATTCAATCAAGCTTAGCAATGTTTCTATGAGCTTTTATTTTGTAACACAACAAAACACTTTCAAGAAGCAAAATATCTTATATTTTTACGTTTAATGTCACAAAGAGCATTTGTTCATTTCTTACTTATTTGTGTAATATATAAGACATACTCAAAAATAAATTTTACTTTGCTTTGCAGTCTACTCCAAAGAATAAAGGATGAAATAGCACAAACCCACCCAAGAAGCCTTCTGAAGATTTAAGTGAATACAGGAGTTTATTCAAACACACAGAAAAAAATCCTTCTCAATCAAATAGGGCTACCAAGGGAGAATACAAAAGTTAATATCCCATAAAATGTTATACTATAAAAAGAAAAATATTTTCATATACACAGAAAGAGGAATTAACAAATAAATACTTGTTGAACAAAAAATGAGTTATCCTAAACAATATCGTAAGTATAGAATACTAGAGGATAAATACCATATCACAAATGATACTAAACACATTTTAATTTTTTCAGTCTATAATAACTAACTACATGTCTACATAAATACCAGGAAAAGATTATTAAAATAACAGATTTTAAAATTTATTTTGTAATATATATTAGTACTATGTAATCTGCAAGTAATTTTAAGCTATACTACATTTGAAATTATGGCTGACCTTCAAATAGGACAGCAATATTCAGATTCAATCATTCCTGGTTTTTAATAAAAATGTCATATTTATATTCACAGTATTACTATGCATCTTATATACTAATCCAGGTGATAAAAATATGTATTTTATAATTTCCTTACCATTTCGCTGACTTGTTTCTGGAAAGAATATTTAGAAACCTGGAAAAATGAAGGGAGGAAAAATCTCATTAAAATTTTTTACTACAAGTTCCTTCTAATATTAAAATTATATAACATAAAATTTGGCATTTATCATCTATGAACAATTTTAGTGACTTTTTCAAAATTTTATTTATAATAACTTTCCTTGTAACAAAAATAATCATTCACTGACTTATTCAACATATATTTATAATACCTACTATATGATAGACATTTTTCCTAATTTCTTGGGGTATAGCAATGAACAAAAACAGTCCCTGCCTTTAAGAAGCATTCTTTCTTGTGGGAGTGATGGCAGATAGACAATAAATATAAGAGGTATTACAGAGGGCGATAACTGCTAAGACAAAAAGAATAAAGCAAGATATGTAGGGACCGCAGTCTAGGAGAGCTTACTACTCCATATTAGCTCTTTATTGAAGAAAATTTGAAAGACTAGTTAAGCACAGGAATAAAAGTCATTATAAATAAATAAAATATCTTAAAATCCAAAGATAAGTTATTATACTCTGGTACTTTCAAATCTTCTATGGATTTATACTCTTAAAAAGAGCCAGTGGTAAGTGATAATAATAAGTGTTCTATTTTGTAACTTACTTTTATTAAATATAGAATGAACATCTTTCATGACAAATTAATATATAACTTTTTATATTATTAGTGGCTCCATGGTATTTCACTGTTTAACTCTACTATAGCTTATCTAATCACTCTCATGTTTACAGGTTTATCCAGTTTTCAAGTCTTTAGTATTATGAATTATTCTTCAATAAAAAATGCTTATATATAGAATTCTGTAGTTATTCATTTTAGCAGGATAAATTTCAAGATACAGGTTTCTAGGATTTGCTCATTTTTGTAAGTTTTTAAAACTTGTTACATAGTCCTTCAAAGTGGTTGACTAAGTTAAATTTCAACCAGTCATGTATTAAATACCCATTCTCTCATATGTGTGTATATTAAACCTTACACTTGTTAAATTTTAAGCAAAAATGCAATAATTACTTCACATCTCCTATGAAATATGTTTCTTAGCCTGCTGCTATGACTGAGCTAGTAATTTTATTTCATTTGCTAGGATGGGTTATGCATGAATCATTTCTTCAATAAATATTGAATGATCACTATAAGGAAATCATTAATGTAGATGTTGGGAGTAAAACACTGGACCCAAAAAATCCTGCCCAGTTTAATTCTGGGGAAGACAGACCTAAGCAATATAAGCTAAAATATATGGCATGTTAGATATTAATAAATGCTTAAAAATAATAAATCAGGGAAGGCAATTACATAGGATGGTCAGGAAAGGCCTTTCCATGATAGAAACTTTTGAATAAAGAGTTAGCTAGAAGGAAGAGTATTTCAGCAAGTATAAGGGCCCTAATAGGGACAACACCTAGTGTGTTCAAAGAACAAGAAGGAAGCCTATGGGTCAAGAAAGGAGTAAATAGTGGAAGAACAGTTAAAGATAAGTTCACAGACAGTTAAGAGAAGGCTGAAGGGCCCCAAATCATTGTAGGTCTTGTAATATGTGATATAGGGATTTAGGTTTTTACACTGAATGAGACATAAAGCCACTACAGAGTTCCAAGCACAACTGTAACATAGGTTGACTAACTTTTTTAAGAGGTCAACTAATTTATTTTAACACTAGAAGGGAACAGAAACCATGCCAGGAAAACCATCTTTTAGGCTATAGTAATAAGCTAGATGAAAAGGGATAATTAAGGTGTTACTAGCAGACATAGTGAGGTGTGGTTAGATACTAGACATGTCCTGGGAAACCTCTTATTTTTTCTTTTGGTAGTACTGGGGTTTGAACTCAGGGCCTAGCACTTGCTAGGCAGGCACTCTACCACTTGAGCCACAACTCCAACCCCTGAGAGATATGTCCTAAAGAAAGAGCTGAAAATGTATACAACTAGAAAAAAGGAAGCTGTCATTAACCAAGATGGATAAGATTAAAGCAGCAGCTAGTTTTCAGAAAAGGAACTTTAGGAACTTGATTTTAAACATGTCAAGTTTGAGATGCCTTTTAGACATTCAAGCAGATACCAAATAGTTAACGCAGGCTGGATTAGGGTTAAAGTAATATACTTGGAACATCTGTATGTGTCCCATTTTAAAGACATGAGCCTGGACAAGATGAGAGGATTTTCTAATATATACAGAACAAAATCAAAGCAAAAGAAGTCTTTTTTTAAATATGAAAAAAATTCAAAAGACAAAATTCAGAAGGCTGTCAGTCTACTCTGGAATATTATCTGCTACCATTAACCAGAGATAAAACTAATACATCTACAGCAAAGTTTCAAATTTTTTCAGACCACCATTCCTCAGAGATTATACTTCGCATTTTATACTTACTGAATTACAACCCACAGCTGTATTTTATCAACATGTCTAGAACACTTCCCAGTTTATGAAACTACCAAGGGGTTACTTTTCTGACACAGTAAAATTTGAAAATAATATAGTTAGACTGACATGCGATATTTTTTTATAGATGCTATATATATTTAGGAGAGGTGTACTAGGGTTTGAATTTGGGGCCTCAAACTTACTCTTCCACTTAAACCATGTCCCAGCCCCATTTTTTTTTTTTTTGCTTTGTTATTTTTCAGATAGGGTCTCACCATTTCTGCCTGGATCCAGTATCAGACTACAATCCTCTTACCTATGGCCTCCCAGGTAGCTGAGATTACAGGCATGTACTACCAAGCCTGGCTTATTTCTTGAGATCAGTTCTTGGTAACTTCATGCCTGCTGACCTTGAACCATATTCTTCTTGATCTCCTACCTCCAAGAACAGCTGACATTATAGGCATGAGCCACTGTGCTCAGCTGGATGCTACATTTACTGGGGTTTTTTGTTGTTGTTTTGGCAGTATTGGGGCTTGAACTCAGGACCTACACCTTGAACAACTCCACCAGCCCTTTTTGTGATGGGGTTTTTTTTTCAAGATGGGGTCTCATGAACTATTTCCCCATGGCTGGCTTTGAACTGCGATCCTGCTGATCTCTGCCTCCTGAGTAGCTATAATTACAGGTTGAGCCACTGGAACCAGCCATGTTTTATTTTTTAATTCTAAAAAACACATACAGATATACCCAAAAGACTGTGACACAGGTTACTCCAGAGGCACCTGCACACCCATGTTTATTGCGGCACTATTCACAATAGCCAAGTTATGGAAACAGCCAAGATGCCCCACCACTGACAAGTGGATTAAGAAAATGTGGTATCTATATACAATGGAATTTTATGCAGCCATGAAGAAGAATGAAATGTTATCATTCGCTGGTAAATGTTTGGAATTGGAGAACATCATTCTGAGTGAGGTTAGCCTGGCTCAAAAGACCAAAAATCGTATGTTTTCCCTCATATGTGGACATTAGATCAAGGGCAAACACAACAATGGGATTGGACTTTGAGCACATGATAAAAGCGAGAGCACACAAGGCAGGGGTGAGGATAGGTAAGACACCTAAAAAACTAGCTAGCATTTGTTGCCCTTAATGCAGAGAAACTAAAGCAGATACCTTAAAAGCAACTGAGGCCAATAGGAAAAGGGGACCAGGTACTAGAGAAAAGGTTAGATCAAAAAGAATTACCCTAGAAGGTAACACCCACGCACAGGAAATCAATGTGAGTCAATGCCCTGTATAGCTATCCTTATCTCAACCAGCAAAACCCCTTGTTCCTTCCTATTATTGCTTATACTCTCTCTTCAACAAAATTAGAGATAAGGGCAAAATAGTTTCTGCTGGGTATTGAGGGGGTGGGGGGGAGAGGGAGGGGGCGGAGTGGGTGGTAAGGGAGGGGGTGGGGGCAGGGGGGAGAAATGACCCAAGCCTTGTATGCACATATGAATAATAAAAGAAAAATAAATAAATAAATAAAAATAAAAACAAAAAACACATGCAAATTGGTTTATAGTATCAGGTACAGGCATCTTTCTAGGACAGGAAAAAAGTATACTGATAACTATAAAAGGCAATTGCTAAGATGGCATATAGATATTATAGTTATCCTTTAGTTTATGGAAAACTTTAAGTTGGCTAAAAAGCCTACTTCTTTAGAGCAACCCTTATTTTCCTACTAATTTTCCATTAATCAGATTTATGATACTTGGAAATAAAGACCCCTAAAATACAATTCTAAAAGCATTTAACCCTTTCCTCTTCCTGACCAATTCAGTCCTGCAGATAAGGCAGAACAAGGTAGGGATCTGTGAAGCAGTGGAAAGGGAATCATGGCTGTATCATTCTAGAACAGGATATTAGGCATAAGTGAGAAAAAAAAGGATTCCCCATAGAAGAGGAGGACAGTCTACTGTGGGGAATCATAAGATGATAAGGATGAAGCCAGAGATGCAGTTCAGTGGCAAAACATGTTCTTTAGCATGTCTGAGGCCCTTGATTCCATCATCAGCACAAAAAGAAATTATAATGAGTAGGGTGAGGGGGATGATCCTATTAAGGGGAACCCTGCTTAAGATGTCAGAAACCACACAGAAAAAGGAAGGCATCCACATGAAAGAACAGAATGGTCAAGTGGTGACATACAGGGTGATTTATCAAATAAGTAAATAAATATTAACAATAATGAAAGTCAAATTCCTCACTGAAAGAGAAGAAAGTTATAAATACAGGAAGCAAATTAATTAAAATGACCTTTGTGGTTCAAAACCAAAATTGGACATGATGTGAGTTAGTTGTTTTCAATAGACATAGACATAGAAATAAAGCCAAATGTAAATGTGTATATGTTTAAGTGATATGCATATTTCCTAATTCTTTTCAGAGGGCCTGAGAGAAGTGATATCCTAATAGTAACATGTAACAGTGCCCAGATCTTGTCTTCTCCATATCAATGGTCCACTAACAGGAACCATTTCAACATGGAGAAATGATTTATTCCAGGGCAAGATAGGGTAACATACAAGGTCATCCTGGCATATTTTATTTTTATGTAAAAGCAGGGAAATACTAAAAGGACGATGAAGACATGTGAAAAAGACTAAAAAGTCAGCTTAAATAGACTTCCACTTGGGCCAAACCAATAATAATTGGTCAAAAAAATAATGAGGCTGGGGATATAGCTTAGTGGTCGAGTACTTGCTTAGCACTGCAGATCAGTCATGGATAGATAGATAGAAAGACAGACAAATATAGATGGGTAGACAGATAAACAGGTTTTAACATATTGAACAAAGTAAGAAACTGTGAGTCTATACTGAGATAAAAATAACTATTGAAAGCTTAATAAGAAATGAGATATTGATACAGTTTTAAAGTACCTTCCTATAAAATACTCTAATTACAAAGGGGAAAAAGTAACTTTACAGAGGAGAAATTTGTTAAGACACTAAATGAACACTATCAATAACAAAACAAAATAAAAGCATAAACTATATAATATAATTCAAAAATAAGAACACAGTGTTACTTCTCTGATGGTCCTGCCAGGGTTACATAAACTGAATATAACCAGGAAGAAACGCTGTACATAAAGAAATTAAGGAACATTCCTCAAAGTAACTGGTCTGTAATCTTCAGAGCATGCATGTCATAAAAATCAAGCAAAGACTAGGAAATTCTTCCAAACTGGAAGAGGTTAAGGCACTATGACAACTAACTATAACATGGGATTCTAAACTATATCCTTTCACTGCAATATATTTTATTGGGACAACTGGTGAAACCTGAATGGGTTCTGAAAATTACAGTTAGGTATCAATGTTAGCCTCCTGATTTTGATTGGCTAGGTTATGATTTTACAGGACAATGTCCTTGATTGTAAGGAAGATATTCGATAGTAAGGGGTGACAGAGCATCAGATTGGCAAATTACTCGCAAATTATTGAGAAAAAGTAAGTTCTATGTATTGTGCTCCCAACTTCTCCATAATTTGAGCTTGTTTTGTTTTATTTATTTATGTTATTTTGGCATTTTTGGCAGTTCTGGAATTTGAGCTCAGGGCCTCATGCTTGCTTGGCAGGTGCACAAAACAAAAAAAATCAGTCATTTAAAAAACACTGATTTAACATTTAAGGACTAATTTAAAATATTTGAAAAATATAGTATCAATAATAAGTTTAATATGTAGTTAAAGGTCAAAAGAAAAGGAAGGGAAATTCCTATATTCCAGAAAAAAAAAAGGAAACACAAAGTCAGAGTGGTAAGTATGCAAGTGGTTTTTAGACTTTTAATAGCCATATGGACACAAAGCCAAGAAATCTAGAACACTATAGTGTAAAGAAAGGACTGTAGGAAAGCTGCTAACTCTGAGAAAGAAAGACTAGAAAACCTCAAACTCAACCCACCACCAAAAAGAAAGCTTAGTTTTACCTGGATCTCTAGGTCAAAAATAAAAATTATCCCCTGAGAAATTGTAAAATGTAAACATATAGTACAAAAGGGTATGATGGTCTACTATAGATTTCCTGCATGCTGTGTACATCCTAAGATGATAAATTAACAGTACAACTGAAAACTGATCACTAAAACTTTGAAGTTCAGAACAGAAGCAAATATAGAAGAGTTCTATAGAAAGAATTCTACAACACAATTTCATCAGAAAAATACAACCTTCACTGAAGAGGGGATCACAATTTAAACTTTCTGAACCACATTAAAAAGAAAGATCTATATTGAGGAAGAATCAGCAGACAGACATTGCTAACAGAAAGATCACAATCCAAGGCTGGTAAAAAGCGCAAGACCCTATCTAGAAAACAACAAACAAAAAGGGCTGGAGGTGTTACTCTAGTGGCAGAGCACCTGCCTAGCAAGCTCAAGGCCCTGAGTTCAAACCCTAGAACTGGTAAATAAATAAATAAAATTATTATAATTCCATTCAGAAAGCTGTAGGTCTAAGAATGATTTGTTCAGAGCAAATTTAGATTCACAGGAAAACTGAGTGGAAAGTACGGAGACAGACTCTCTGCCCTCACACATAACTTCTCCCATTATCAACATCTCCCACCACAATGGTACATTACTGAACCTACACTGACACATCATCACTGGAAGTCCACAGATTACATTAGGGTTCATTCTTGGTGACATACATTCTATGGCTTTTGACAAATGTATCTGCCAATATACTAACATACAAAGTATTTTCACTATCTAAAAAGCTCTCTGCTCTGCCTCTTAATCCTTTCCTCTTTCCTAACCATTGACAACTACTGATCTTTTTAGTCTCCATAGCTTACCTTTTCCAGAATGTCATATAGTTAGAATCCTACAGCTTTTCCAGATCAGCTTCTTTCACTTAGTAATATTTATTTAAGGTTCTTCAATGTCTTGTCATAACTTGACAGCTTGTTTCTTTTAACACTGAATATTTAATTGCCTGGATATACCACAGTTTATCCAGTCACCTTCCAAAAGACATCGTGATTGCTTCCAAGTTTTGGAATATGAATAAAGCTACTATAAATACCTGTATGTGAGTTATAGTGTGGACATGAGTTTTCAACTCCTTTGAGTAAAATGTCAAGTAGCATGACTGCTACATCATGCCTCTTTAATTTTGTTAAGAAACAGCCAAACTGTATCCCAGTGTGTACCATTTTCATTCCCACCAGCAATAAATGAAACTTCCTGTTGTTCCCCATCCTCACCACTGTTTGGTGGTATCTGTGTTCTGTATTTTAGTTATTGTAATTGGTGTCTGGTGCTAATTTTGCAGTTTTAATTTGCATTTCCCTGGTGACATATGATGTGGAGCATCTCTTCATATATTTATTATATGCCATCTGTATGTACATTTTTTAGTAAGGATTCTGTTAAGATCTTTGGCACATTTTTTATTTATTAATTATTGTTGAGTTTTAAAGAGTCCTTTGAATATTTTGGGTAGCACCCCTTTTTCAGATGAGCCTTTTGCAAATATTTTCTCCTAGGCTGTAGCTTGTCTTTCATTCTCTTGACAATGTCTTTTGGAGATAAGTTTTTAATTTTAATGAAGTCTAGCCTATCAGCTAGACATGGATCATGCCTTTGATCTAACAAGTCATCTCTAAACCTATGGTTATCTAGATTTGCTGTTAACTTCTAGAAGTTTTGTGCTTTACATTTTGGTCTAAGATCTACTTTGAGTTAATTTTCATGACAAGTGTTAAGTCTATGTCCAGAATCAGTTTTAATATAGATATCCAGTTGTTTCAGTACCACTTGCTTATGAGGATGCCTTTTTCACCTTCTCAACTCTGAGACCTTAATTTTGTTGTTACTTGCCCTACTATCCTCCTCCAGGCTATAAAATTGCTCAAATGTCTAAGAATTACCTTGAATGCATAAACATATATATACACTCAAAGCTCCAGAAATTTAGTTCTCTTTTGTGAATGTGATTAGATGAGACCTATTAGGCTTTAGTAGCAGAAATAATGTACATTATTTATTAAATATATCTTCAGTTCTACAAGAAGAATTAGTATATTACATCCTATAAATTCAGTAACTTTAGTGATAAAACTGAAATAACAGCTTTAAAGATCATCTTCCTCATTACTCCCATTTTTACAGTGTTCTACCCACCCTTTCTTACTACTGCTTCTTCTGGGAAAGTTAATGAAATCTACTCCTTTACTTACTCACTCCTCCTATTCTGGGTAGAGAATGTATGTATGTTATTGCTTCACAAAATGGTCTTGTTTGGGAAATGCTGAATGTAATTCAATTTCCTCATTTTACCTAAAGGAAAACTGAAGTTCAGGAAGAAAGTGTCTTACCACAAGACTATGTAAAAAGTCATTAACAGGTTAATTACTATCTACAGGACAATCAGCAAAGTTATTGAGCCCTCTAGGAATACTGTTTTCATAAACAAACTTTTATTTCTCAAGTAATTTAGATTTAACAGGTTGCTCTGCTCTTAACTCATCCCTTTGAAATCAACAAAGTATCATGCTTACATAGAAATGGAACACATTCTAAGAACTCATAAAAACAAAAATAATTCCTTTTCTTGGTATGTGGTTTTAATTTTCTATTTGCTTTGGAATTCAATAAATAGAACCCCTTGGTTATGACCTTCATAATAAGAGCACTGTCTGATTATTCCTGGTAACTAGCACTTAGTTAGATATGGCATGATTAAAAGACAAAGGGAGAAAGAAAAGTAACCAGCATAGTAAAGGAGGGAAGATGCTACCTGTTGTAGAAGAGGTTTTCTCTGCCTCGTAGATTTGTATCAGATCCTTAAATGAATAGGAAGTTTACTTAAGCTTCTTCAGTTTTGGGTGAGGGAGGAAGGAAATCACAAGTATCTTCATTGCTCTATTCTGTTTATGTTCAGCAAACCATGAGGTACCCTATGTGTTGCCTATACTAAATTACCAGGTGAACAATGCAAAACAAATCTTTACAGCTCTTACAAAGGCTAGGCATATGAAGGAATTTCTTTTGCTTTGAAAATTCTCTCTACATTATCCAGATAATTAAATATAATGCACAACTGAAACAATTTAAAAGGGAATGCTAAAAGAACAAAGTACTTATATTAAAATTAATCTTTAGTTTAATTTTAGTAGGAAAAATGACACTTCAGTAGGAAAAATGTAATAATTTTTCAATATCTAACAAAATAGAGAAGTTAGGCAAAACAAATAATGCAAGTAATGCTTAGTTCAAGACACTGAAAGAAAACATATTAGAGAGAGGTGTTTTTTCATAATAGGTACAATGGTAATTTCTGTTCTCTCAGTTACACAAACTTCAAAAAAAAATTTTTCCCAAAAAAATAATCAAAAAAAAAGTACCTCTACTGGGATCTTTTTTAGACTATTCTTTTTTTTAAAAAGACAGAGTCTGATCATGTAACCCCGGCTGCCTTTGAACTCTCTATTGTCCTACCTCAGCATCCCAACTGCTGGAATTATAGTCATGCACCGCTATGTCTACTACAAAGATTATTTTAAACTGGATATCTCAAGTACAGTAAGAATCACTAAACTTTATAGCTATATAAACTTTTTTTTGTGATACTGGGATTTTTAACTCAGGGCCCACACCCTGAGCCATTCCACCAGCCCTATTTTTGTGATTTCTTTTTTCCTAGATAGGGTCTTGCGAACTATTTGTCCAAGCTGGTTTGAACCGTGATCCTTCTGATCTCTGACTCCTTAATGAACACTGATGCAAAAATCCTCAATAAAATAATGGCAACCCAGATCCAACAACATACCAGAAAGATCATTCACCACGACCAAGTCGGCTTCATCCTAGGGATGCAGGGGTGGTTCAACATATGCAAATCTATAAATGTAATACAGCACATTAATAGAAGCAAAGATAAAAACCACTTGATCATCTTAGTAGATGCAGAAAAAGCCTTTGATAAGATCCAACACCACTTCATGATAAAAGCTCTAAGAAAACTAGGAATAGAAGGAATGTACCTCAACGTTGTAAAGTCTATATATGACAAACCTATAGCCAATATCATATTAATGGTGAAAAACTGAAACAATTTCCCCTAAAATCAGAAATGAGACAAGGGTGCCCACTATCCCTACTCCTATTCAACATAGTCCTGGAATTCCTAGCCAGAGCAATTAGGCAAGAATAAGAAATAAAAGGAATACAAAAAGGTAAAGAAACTGTCAAAATATCCCTATTTGGAGACAATATGATCCTGTATCTTAAAGACCCAAAAAACTCTACCCAAAAACTCCTAAACACCATAAACAGCTGTAGCAAGGTGACAGGATACAAAATCAACTTACAAAAATTACTAGCTTTTCTATACCAACAATGAACAAATTGAGGAAGAATATATGGAAACAATTCCTTTCACAATAACCTCAAAAAAAAATCAAATACCTAGGAGTAAACTTAACAAAGGATGTGAATGACCTCTACAAGGAGAACTACAAACCCCTGAAGAAAGAGATCAAGAAAGACTACAGAAGGTGGAAAGCTCTCCCATGCTCATGGATTGGTAGAATCAACATAGTAAAAATGGCTATACTACCAAAAGCAATCTACATGTTTAATGCAATTCCCATCAGAGTCCCAATGACATTCATCACTGAGACTGAAAAATCTACCCTAAGTTTCCTCTGGAAACACAAGACACCACAAATTGCCAAGGCAGTACTCAGTAAACAGAGCAATGCTGGAGGTATCACAATACCTGACTTCAAACTATATTACAAAGCAATAGCAATAAAAACAGCATGGTACTGATACAAAAACAGACATGAAGACCAGTGGAACAGAATAGAGGACGTGGATATGAATCCACATAGCTATGCCCACCTTATTTTTGACAAAGTCACCAAAAATATATGATGGAGAAAAAGCCTCTTCAACAAATGTTGCTGGGAAAAGTGGTTATCCATCTGCAAGAAACTGAAACTAGATCCATGTTCATCACCCTGTACTAGTATCAACTCAAAATGGATCAAGGACCTTAACATCAGACCTGAAACTCTTAAGTTACTACAGGAAAGAGCAGGAAACACTCTGGAAGCAATAAGTACAGGCAAGGACTTCCTCAAAAGAACCCCAGCAGCTCAGCACTAACAGAAAGGACAGACAAATGGCACTTTATAAAATTAAGAAAGCTTCTGCACAACAAAGGAAATGGTCTCTAAAATGAAGAGACCACCCACAGACTGGGAGAATACAGTTGCCAGCTATACATCAGACAAAGGACTGATAATCAGAATATACAGGGAGCTCAAAAAACTAAACTCTCCCAAAATCAATGAACCAATAAAGAAATGAGCAACTGAACTATACAGAACTTTTTAAAAATAAGAAATTCAAATGGCAAAAAAACACATGAAAAAATGCTCACCATCTCTGGCCATAAAGGAAATGCAAATCAAAACCAAACTAAGATCCCACTTCACCCATTAGAATAGCTATCATCAAAAACACCACCAACAACAGGTGTTGGCGAGGATGTGGGGAAAAAGGAAGCCTCGTACACTGCTGGTGGGAATCAAGCTAGTACACCACTCTGGAAAACTTTATGGAGGCTTCTTAAAAAACTAAACATAGATCTGCAATATGATCCAGGAATCCCACTCCTAGGGATATACCCAAAGGAATGTGACTCAGGTTACTCCAAAGGCACTGCATACCCATGTTTATTACAGCGCTATTCACAATAGCCAAGTTATGGAAACAGCCCAGATGCCCCACTACAGACGAATGGGTTCAGAAAATGTGGTATTTATACACAATGGAATTTTACTCAGCCATAAAGAAGAATGAGACAATGGAATTCCAAGATGGCAGCTAGAGGGAGGAAGCAGAAAGCATGCCTCCTAAAGTAAAATCTTGGAGAGATGCTGGAGATACACCTTACAGGAAAAACCACCCAGAAGAGGCAAAACTTTGACTCCTCCACACCTCCAGCCTGCGCATAGCATCTCCACTTCAAGTTAAATGAAGAAACCAGGAGCGTTCCTGTGCCACTGCCAGACACCAGTGCCCAGATGGCTTGGGAAGACGTGAACCACAAGGTGAGCTAAGCAGTATGAGGGACTCCCACACAATCCTGGACCAGATCAGCATAGCTCCCTGGACAGACCGACCCCCAACCAGGGATCAAAAAGAGAAACTGAATAATAAGCAATAACAACAAAAAAGACAGGTAGCAAAGAGGGCAGGGCGCCCTGAGTGCTGAAGAGTGGGGGAGGGGAAATCCCTCGCAAGCCAGCTGGAGAAGACAGGAGCGGCAGCACATGCCCAGCAATCAGGAGCAGGAAAGCTTGTAAAAGTGGCAGTGGGAGGAACACTCCACAGGAGAAGGGGGAAGACCCACCTCCCATGTGAACTGTAAATAAACACTCAGGCCTAAGAAAGCGGGTGCAATGTCACCTCCCCCAGGGTGCTTGGAAAGGGGAAAGCTTGCAGCAGTGGCACCACGCCCATGAGAACTCTGAGTAAACAAAGCTTGCGGGGCCAGGAGTGTTAAGCTCACTCCTGAGATCTGCATAAATGAAGCCTCCAGCAACAGCAGACTGACAGCAGCCAGCAGGTGAGCCAGAGCCACAGATAGCCATTCACAGAACAGTCTCCAGACTCTTTTTATTTTCTCTCTCCCTTTGATGAGACAATAACCAAACTACACCTGCATGCTGAAAAACTTATTGAAACTGTACTGCATTTGAACTTGGGACACTTTGTGGGGTTTTTTGTTTGTTTGTTTTGTGCTGTTTTGTTTTGTTTGGTTTGGTTTTTGTTCCTCTTTGATAAGACAACGATAGAACTACTTCTGAGACACCATCTCCAGGATTGGAGGCTGAGGGACGAACACCAAAATTATTAAGACTGAACTTTACTGCATTTGAACTTGGAGGCTTTTATATGTATTTTTTCTTTTTTCATTTTTTTTTTAATTTTATTTTTTATTTTTTATTTTCAATCCTTTTTCAGTCTCTCCAATGCCTGTTCAGCTTACTGTTGATTAGTACACTATCTCTCCCTGTTTATATCTTTGAAACTTTTTTGTTGCTTGTTTTTTTCTACTTCTTTGTTTTTCCCTTTTTCTTTAACTTCTTTGCTTTCCATCTCCTCTCACCCTTCCAATCTAAATATCACCATTATCATTATTACAAGCTAGAAAATACTTAATTGCACACAGTACAGGGACAATGACAACACAAAGGGCAATGGGAAGACAGAAAAAACAGGGAAACCAGTTTCCCCACAGCAAAAAATTAGTACAGGAACCAGAGGGGAATGAAGAAAACAGATACACAGATCCAGACTCCAACAAAATGAAGATAAACTATGCCAAAGAACCCAATGAAGCCCACAAGAACACTTTAAAAGAAAAAATACTACAGGTAATCAATGAGAATTTTATAGAGATGATACTACATATGGTCAACCAAAATGTACAGGAGACACTCAAGAAATTCCAAGACAACAAAAATACAGAATTTGAAAAAGCAAAAGAATAAATAAAGGAAACCATAGAAGCACTGTATAAACACCAAAGTGAAACAGAGAACACGATTAATAAAGAGATAAATGAATTCAGGACAAAAATAGACAACATTAAAGAGGAAGGGACTCAGAATATGGAAAACCTCAGAAAAAAGAACGAAACAGAATTGCAAAACAAAATGGAAGGCAAATCCAGCAGAATAGAACAAACAGAAGACAGAATCTCAGAACTTGAAGATGAAATGGTAATTAAAGGAAAAACCGAAGAACTATTAATTAAACAACTAAGACCTGTGGAAAAAAATGCAAGAACTCACCGACTCCATCAACAGACCAAACCTAAGAATCATGGGCATTGAAGAAGGAGAAGAGGTGCAAGCAAAAGGAATGTGTAATATATTCAACAAAATAATAACAGAAAATTTCCCAAATCTAGAGAAAGATATTCCATACAGATGCAAGAGGCCTCCAGAACACCAACAGACCAAATCAAAATAGAACTACCCCACGACATATCATCATTAAAACAACAAGTACAGAAACTAGGGAAAGAATATTGAAGGCTGTAAGAGAGAAAAAACAAATAACATACAAAGGCAAACCCATCAAAATCACAACAGACTTCTCAACAGAAACATTAAAAGCAAGAAGAGCTTGGGGTGAGATATTCTGGGCACTGAATGAAAATAACTTCAACCCCAGGATACTCACCCAGCAAAACTATCATTCAAAATAGATGGAGCAATAAAAGTCTTCCATGATAAGCAGAAACTAAAACAATATGTGACCACAAAGCCACCACTACAAAGGATTCTTCAAGGGATTCTGCACACAGAAGGTGAAACCCAACATAACCATGAAAGGGCAGGCAGCACCAAACCACAGGAAAAGAAAAAGCTAGAAAGTAGAGAGTAACCTCACCTTAGGTACACATAATCAAACCTTCAAACAACTAAGACAACTAAATGGCAGGAATCACCACATACCTATCAGTACTAACACTTAATGTTAACGGACTTAATTCCCCCATCAAAAGGCACCATTTGACAAAATGGATTAAAAAGGAAGATCCAACAATTTGTTGCTTACAGGAGACCCATCTCACCGACAAAAATAAGCATAGGCTTAGGATAAAAGGCTGAAAGAAGATTTACCAAGCCAATGGCCCCAAAAAACAGGCAGGAGTAGCAATACTTATCTCTGACAAAGTAGACTTCAAACTTACACTGATCAAACGAGATAAAGAAGGACATTCCATACTAATAAAAGGGGAAATAGACCAAAAGGAAACAACAATTATCAACCTATATGCACCCAGTGTCATGCACTCAATTTCATCCAACATACCCTGAAGGACCTAAAAGCATATACTAACTCCAAAACAGTGGTCGTGGGAGATTTTAACACCCCATTATCATCAATAGATAGGTCATCCAAACAAAAAATCAATAAAGAAATCCAAGATCTAAAATATACCACAGATAAATGGACCTACTTGATGTCTACAGAACATTTCATCCAACTTCTACACAATAAACACTCTTCTCAGCAGCCCATGGAACCTTCTCCAAAATAGATCATATCCTAGGGCACAAAGCAAGCCTCAGCAAATATAAGAAAATAGAAATCATACCATGTATTCTATCTGATCACAATGCAGTAAAACTAGAACTCAACAACAAAAGTAAAGACAAAAAACATGCAAACAGCTGGAAACTGAATAACTCATTACTTAATGAACAATGGGTCATTGATGAAATAAAAGAAGAAATTAAAAAGTTCCTGGAAGTCAATGAAAATGAAAACACAACCTACTGGAACCTATGGAACACAGCAAAGGCAGTCCTGAGGGGAAAGTTTATAGCCATGAATGCATATATTAAAAAGACTGAAAGATCCCAAATCAATGACCTAATGATACATCTCAAACTCCTAGAAAAACAAGAACAAGCAAATCCCAAAACAAATAGAAGGAGAGAAATAATAAAAATTAAAGCTGAAATCAATGAAATACAAACCAAAAAAAACCAGACAAAAAAATCAATGAAACAAAAAGTTGGTTCTTTGAAAAAATAAACAAGATCGACAGACCCCTGGCAAACCTGACTAAAATGAGGAGAGAAAAAACCCAAATTAGTAGAATCAGGAATGCAAAAGGGGAGATAACAACAAACACCATAGAAGTCGAGGAAATCATCAGAGACTACTTTGAGAACCTATATTCAAATAAATTTGAAAATCTTAAAGAAATGGACAGATTTCCAGACACATATGATCATCCAAAACTGAACCAAGAGGATATTAATCACTTGAATAGATCTATAACACAAAATGAACTTGAAGCAGCAATCAAGAGTCTCCCCAAAAAGAAAAGTCCAGGACCTGATGGATTCTCTGCTGAATTCTATCAGACCTTTAAAGAAGAACTGATACCAACCTGCCTTAAACTGTTCCGTGAAATAGAAAGGGAAGGAAAACTGCCTAACACATTTTATGAAGCCAGTATTACACTTATCCCAAAACCAGGCAAAGACACCTCCAAAAAGGAGAACTATAGGCCAATCTCCTTAATGAACATTGATGCAAAAATCCTCAACAAAATAATGGCAAACCGAATTCAACAACACATCAAAAAGATTATTTACCACGACCAAGTAGGCTTCATCCCAGGAATGCAGGGGTGGTTCAACATACAAAAATCAATCAACGTAATAAACCCCATTAACAGAAGCAAAGACAAAAACCACTTGATCATCTCAAAAGATGAAGAAAAACCCTTTGATAAGATCCAACACCATTTCATGATAAAAGCTCTAAGAAAACTAGGAATAGAAGGAAAGTACCTCAACATTATAAAAGCTATATATGACAAACCTACAGCCAGTATTATACTTAATGGAGAAAAACTGAAACCATTCCCTCTAAAATCAGGAACTAGACAAGATGCCCACTATCTCCACTCCTATTCACCATAGTACTGGAATTCCTAGCCAGAGCAATTAGGCAAGAAGAAGGAATAAAAGGAATACAAATAGGTAAAGAAACTGTCAAAATATCCCTATTTGCAGACGACATGATCCTATACCTTAAAGACCCAAAAAATTCTACTCAGAAGCTCCTAGACACCATCAATAGCTATCGCAAGGTAGCAGGATATAAAATCAACATAGAAAAATCATTAGCATTTCTATACACTAATAATGAACAAACTGAAAAAGAATGTATGAAAACAATTCCATTTACAATAGCCTCAAAAAAAATCAAACACGTAGGTGTAAATCTAACAAAGGATGTGAACGACCTCTAAAAGGAAAAACTATAAACCTCTGAAGAAAGAGACTGAGGAAGACTATAGAAAGTGGAGAGATCTTCCATGTTTATGGATTGGTAGAATCAACATAGTAAAAATGTCGATACTCCCAAAAGTAATCTACATGTTTAATGCAATTCCCATCAAAATTCCAATGACATTCATTAAAGAGATTGAAAAATCTACCGTGAAATTTATATGGAAACACAAGAGGCCACGAATAGCCAAGGCAATCTCAGTCAAAAGAACAATGCAGGAGGTATCACGATACCTGACTTCAAACTATATTACAAAGCAAAAACAATAAAAATAGCATGGTACTGGCACAAAAACAGACATGAAGACAAGTGGAACAGAATAGAGGACCCAGATATGAAGCCACACAGCAATAACCAACTTGTCTCTGACAAAGGTGCTAAAAATATACGATGGAGAAAAGACAGCCTCTTCAACAAAAACTGCAAGGAAAACTGGTTAGCAGTCTGCAAAAAATTGAAACTAGATCCATGTATATCACTCTATACCAATATTAACTCAAAATGGATCAAGGATCTTAATATCAGACCACAAACTCTAAAGTTGATACAGGAAATAGTAGGAAATACTCTGGAATTAGTAGATATAGGTAAGAATTTTCTCAATGGAACCCCAGCAGATTAGATAAATGGGACTTCATAAAACCAAAAAGCTTCTGCTCAACAAAAGAAATGGTCTCTAAATTGAAGAGAACACCCACAGAGTGGGAGAAAATATTTTCCAGCCACACATTAGACAAAGGACTGATAACCAGAATATATAGGGAACTTAAAAAACTAAATTCTCCCAAAACTAATGAACCAATAAAGAAATGGGCAAGTGAACTAAACAGAACTTTCTCAAAAGAAGAAATTCAAATGGCCAAAAAACCATGAAAAAATGCTCATCATGTCTAGCCATAAAGGAAATGCAAATTAAAACCACAGTAAGATTCCACCTCACCCCTGTTAGAATAGCCATCATTAGCAACACCACTAACATGTGTTGGCGAGGATGCAGGGAAAAAAGAACCCTCTTACACTGTTGGTGGGAATGTAGACTAGTACAACCACTCTGGGTAAAAATTTGGAGGCTACTTAAAAAGCTAAACATTGATCTACCATATGATCCAGCAATACCACTCGTGGGGATACACCCAAAAGACTGTGACACAGGTTACTCCAGAGGCACTTGCACACCCATGTTTATTGCGGCACTATTCACAATAGCCAAGTTATGGAAACAGCCAAGATGCCCCACCACTGACAAATGGATTAAGAAAATGTGGTTTTTATACACAATGGAATTTTATGCAGCCATGAAGAAGAACGAAATGTTATCATTTGCTGGTAAATGTTTGGAATTGGAGAACATCATTCTGAGTGAGGTTAGCCTGGCCCAAAAAACCAAAAATCGTATGTTCTCTCTTATATGCGGACATTAGATCAAGGGCAAACACAACAAGGGGATTGGACTTTGAGCACATGATAAAAGCGAGAGCACACTAGGGAGGTATTAGGATAGTAAGACACCTAAAAAACTAGATAGCACTTGTTGCCCTCAACGCAGAGAAACTAAAGCAGATACTTTAAAGCAACTGAGGCCAACAGGAGAAGGGGACCAGGAACTAGAGAAAAAGTTAGATCAAGAAGAATTAACCTAGAAGGTAATACACATGCACAGGAAATCAATGTGAGTCAACTCCCTGTATAGCTATCTTTATCTCAACCAGCAAAAACCCTTGTTCCTTCCTATTATTGCTTACACTCTCTCTACAACAAAATTAGAGATAAGGGCAAAATAGTTTCTGCCAGGTAACCAGGGGGTGGGGGGAGAAGGAGGGGGTGGGGAGAAGAAGGGAGGGGATGGGGGGAGGGGGTAGAAATGACCCAAACATTGTATGTACATATGAATAATAAAGAAAGAAAGAAAGAATGAAATCTTATCATTTGTAAGTAAATGGATGGAACATCATCCTAAAATCATATGTTCTCTCTGATATGCGGACTTTAGATCTAGGTCAAAGGCAGTAAGTAATGTTGTTGGACTTAGGTCACGTGACAAGGGGAGAGCACATACAGGAGGAATGGGGATAGGGAGAAAACCCTAAACTTCAAAGTGTTTGATGTCCACACTGCAAAGGAGCCAATACAGTAACCTTAAAGTGACAGAGGTCAACATGGGAAGGTGACCGGGAAGTAGTGAAGAGGTCAGGTAGAGATGAATCAATTCAGGTGCAATACACTTGTGCATGGAAGCAATACTAGGAATCTCTCTGTATAGCTGTCCTTACCTGAACTAGCAAAAACACTATGTCTTTCTTATTATTGCTTATGTCTTCTCTTCAATAAAACTGGAGAAAAAAGCAGAACATGTTCTGCCTGGAAGCAAGGGGGATAGCGGGGGAGATGGACAGGGGTGGGAGGCAGGGGGGAGAAATGACCCAAACAATGTATGCACATATGAATAAATGAATAAAGAAAAAAAAAGGAGGCAAATTTTAAAAACCATATGCCTCCAAGATCTATTTATACCCTCCCACTAAGAATAATCTTCCAGATTCACTAATTTTAAATATTTTTTGCATACTTTCTTTTCTTTGTGTTTATATATAACACTTTTTGGGTTTTTTCTGAACCATGTGGAAGTTAGTTGCAGCTTTCAGGAAATTTTACCCCTAAATACTTCATCATGCCTTCTCTAAAAATAAAGACTTTGTTCTGGATAACCACAATATTGATAATACTCCCAGGATAATTAAGAATAATTCAGTATCATCTAGTACATATTCCTATTCAAATTGTCCCCAATTGCTTCTGTTTGTTCTCTTTAATCAAAAATAGCTTCCATTTCTTTTTCTGTTTTGCTCTGTTTGTTTGTTTTTCATGATGATGAAGTTCTTTGGTTTTGTTTAATTTTTTTAAGAAAGCATCTGGCTATGTAGCTCAGGCTGATCTCAAACTCATGATCTTTCTGACTCAGACTCTCAAGTGCTAGAATTACAGGCATTCACCACTATGCTCAGCTTGAAGTTTTTGAATATTCGAAGCCTGTTTTCTTATAGGATATCCCACATTATGACTGTGTCTCATTGTTTCTTTAGTATTAGACTGGGTTAATTTTGGGGCAAGAAAATTACAGAGGTAAAGTTATATACTCCTTACTGCACAGTAACTGTGAACCCATGGAAATATTGTAGTCATTATTAACAATGGCACATTTGATTACATGATTAAAGTCATGATCCGCAGGATCCTTCAATTGTAAAAATGTATCTTGTTCCTTGCAATTAATATTATGTATAGGCTAATATATTGAAATCATGAGACCATTTCTTCCCCAATAATCTTTATTTCAGTTTTTAACATCATTTTATTTTTTGTATGCTCCATAAGGACAGAGATTTTTGCCTTTTTCCTCATTGTGTATCCTCAGTGCTGAGAAAAATGTTGGGCATATAGCAGAACTTTGATAAATACATATTGAATGAATCACCACTATCTGACTTCTGTATTCTCTATCAGACTATGAACAATTGAAGGGCAAAATGATACTTGCTTAGGCTTTGCATTTGTAGAAAATAAGCACAATACTTAACACACAGTAAGGATTCAATTAATGCTATTTTATCTTAATTTTTTAGGACCATGGTGAATAAATTATATAAGCCTCACTTGTTTTCCTTGTGTATAAAGTACTAAAAATCTTATCTACTTAACTATATTACTATAAGAAATAATGGAAGTTACCTAAATGTTTTTAAAATAGATGATAATCAGGCAAGAATCCTAATTTGAAATTTAAATCTCTCAGGAAAAAAGTATTAAATTATACATTATAATACAACTTTCATCAGTTTTGCTTTGCTTGCCTACATGTTTAATGGTGCTTTACTGATACAATACTAAAATAGAAAATTCTTTTAAAGCTACATACAAAGTTACTCACCTGTAATGCTTTTACTGTTTCCTTCAATCCTTCTATTTCTTTCTCTTTTATTTCTATAGTAAGTTGATATTTTCCCTTTAAGTAAAAAAACTGTATTTCAATATTACATTTCTAATGTAAATATAATGAAAGGGGAAAATGTAAGAACTCAAAAACCAAAATCTCTACTTTAAACCTAACACTTCACAGGCTTTAAACTTGTATCTGTGTGACAAATTACATTTCTTATGGCTTCAAAATATCAAAACATTACATAAGACCATCATATGATTATAGTGTTCATAAAATGAAATATATTAATATAAAATCATTTTATAAATAGAGCATCTCTAGGAGACTTTATAGACACTATATAATTTTTTTAAAAATCTTACAGCTAGAATACATAATCATCTCTCAGAAGCTGTATGGAATTAGTTCTAAGCTCCCAATGAATAAAAAAACTGAGGATGCTCAAGTTGTTCATCTGTGTGCATAGTATTTTCTTATAACTTATGCTCATTTTCCCATAAAGGGCGTAGGAGGGTAAATAGAGTGGAAATATTATGCACTCATGTATGAAAATGTAAAAATAAAACTATTGAAATAGTTGAAACTATTGAAATGAAAACAGTTGAAACTATTCTAATGAGGGTGGGGGAATAAAGGAGAATAATGAAGGGAAATAAAGGAGAATGATGAAGGGTTATTAGTTAATACATATTAACTAATATGTATTGTAAGCACTTTTGTAAATGTCAAAATGTACTCCCAGTACAATAATAATACAATAAAAAATTTAAATAAACATCCTCCCATATAGTTTATATCATCTCCAGATTACTTATAATACCAAATACAGTGTAAATGCTATGTAAATAGTTGATAAACCACATGGTTTACAAAATAATGACAAGAAAAATGTCTGTACATATCCAGCACAGATGTAGTTTTTTCTTTTCTAATATTTTCAATCAACAGTCAGTTGAATCCACAGATGTGAAAGCTGTGAATACAGAGAGCCAACTATATTCAAATCAATAAGGTATCAGTCCATTTGAATAAAAAATATAACAATATAGGAGACCTTTCTTAAAAAGTCTTTTGTTAAAAAAAATTTTAACTCTATATGGTAAATTTATTGAAGTTAATGGAAACATTATACCAGAGAAGAAAGATCATTAATTTGGGAACTGAAAATGGGTTCTAGGCTCCAGTTGGCCACATCCGATTGTTTTTGTTTTTTGAGATAGTATCTCACTATATAACCCAAGCTGGCCTCAAACTCACAATCTTCCTACAGGTATGTGGCACGACACCCAGCTATGTCACCTAATTTTATTAGGTCACATTATTTTCAAATGTAAACCAAAAGAGGTTAAGTAACTTGATTATCTTGAGTACTTCTTGTTTATAAGATTTCAAGCAATTAACATTCTCCATTAGCTTATTACTAACACTCTTTCCTATTACAGCAAATGATGATAATTAAATTCATTGAGCTATATTTTAAGTTACTGTAAAAATTTATGAATACCTTTTCTTCCTCCAAAGCATACATCTTCATTTGTAACTGGTAATTTTTTAAATTAAAATACAGATAAATAGTTAGCAATAATTTATACTGGCAAGTCAACAGAAACATTGTCACATTTCTATATTGTTTGTGTTTAATATAATGTGAGTATGTTATTTCCACATTCAGAAAATAATATATAAAGGGGGAAAGGCCAGTCATAAAGTAAATGAACAATCAAATCATACCTAGGTACCAATAACCCCTCAATGTTTAATTTTCCCCTCCAGAAATTTTCTTAAATGTCTGAATATTTTACCAGCTACTCTTAAAAAATAGCATGTATCATTTTCAGAAGGAACAATTTATAAAATCAACATCATTTGCAGAGACAGTATTTATGTTCTGAAAAATAAAAAAACTATGCTTTTTGGAGGCACTGGGGTTTGAACACAAGGCCTCAGGCTTGCTAGGCAGTTACTCTTACTGCTTGAGCCACTCCACCAGCCCTTGTTCTAAAATTTTTTAAAATGTATGTTAATAGTGAAATAATGGCCCTCTAAAATAACAACTTTTCATAACAGAAAAACTAAAGCACATATGCCGAAGGAAAATGATGAAAAACATTCAAAGCAGCACAAGTACTATACCAAAATTATCAAAAAATAAAATTTTTCTTTGGAACCTCCCTATTCCCTTTTTCACATTCCTCACTTACGTTCAAGAATTCTTTATTTAAAACAAACACAGGGCTGAGGATGTAGCTCAGTGGTAGAGCACTTGCCTAGCATGTGAAAGGTTCTAGGTTTGATTCCCAGTACTGCAAAACAAACAAAAAGAACCCAAGAACATCTCCTTTAACTTTCATATACCTGGGTATTCTGATCTTGTCCAAACACTCTTGTGATGGCAAAGACATAGTCTTGTTCTCCTCCAGAGAACACTATGCTATACTTTTGGCTTCTTCCTTACCCTTCAATTAAAACTTTCATAATTTTGGTTAGGCCTATTTCAAATTAAAGGAAGAAAGTCTACCATATGAAACGAATTCATACTAAGATATAAATTATCAATAACCTTAATCCACTGGTGATGTTAAGTTGTACAGATTTATTTCTTTTTCTAAACACACACTGGTATGAAGATGAAAACAAAAAAGAGGGAAGGAAAAAAGAAAAAAGAAGGATGGTAGAACAGATATAAGGAAAAAAGTTCCAGATAATGTTTACATAAGCACGTTTTCTTAAATTAATATTTTCTAACAAGATACTGAAGAAAAAATTGAGGTAGTCAAGAGCTACAAAAATTACAAAAAAAAAATTAAAGAGCTACAAAATTAAAATTAACTGAAGATGGTGCTATTCTTTTTTTTTTCAAATCTTTTTATAGTTTTCTCTACTTTTCAACTAGGCTTTCTTAGTTACTAATGGTTGATATTTATGGAGGCTTCAGCACATGATAATTATCTCTCCTTATCCTTTATATCTTCCTAGTTGTATTTTAGTTCTTCAAAAGTGTATGATTGACTTTCATAAAGGGGTAATGTACAAAAAGTAAGATCCTACTAAAAGAAGGAAAGAAAGAACAAGAACACACATCCCTAAATTATTTTGGGCAGATGAAAACACATCTTTTCATCTTCATGGAAAGAGTATTGCCAATTTCCTTTATAATCTATATTATCAGTTGTGATTCAAAATAATTTTACTCATTTCCTACTTTCCCTTAATTCCCCTTTTCTCTTTTTTGTCTTTTGTGATTATGAAGAACAGCTTGTCATAACATTCACGGGAGAGGTAGGAAATGCAACATTTAAAACTGCAATGTTTATCTTTTATGAAAATTACCTGCTTTTTTAAAACTTCCATTGCTTCTTTGTGTTGCCTTACTAATGCTTCCTTTTGATTCTGAAGAGTTTCCTATTTTAAAAATTATGAGAAGTTAAAACAAATTCTAGTAATGTTTTCCATTCTAAATCTTAATTGGATTCACAATTTAAATAAAAGTTAAACATACTTATTGCATTTTATGCTTCTGAAATGTAACTTTAAACCAATTTTATGATTTCTGTCATGGAATCATCATATAAGATTTATCTTCTTCATGATAAAAACACATTGCTTTAAATTTTTTTTATACTCTAGACATTGCTGACTCCAACACTTTCTTCAAGAAAATGTCTTTTAGCCAAAAGTTATTAAAATTCACAATCCTAGTTTACAAGCAGACTACAGTCTTAGGGTTTTGAGACAAAGCTACCACCAGGCATTTTTTATACATGATTCCATTTCATCTTCCCACCACTACTTCTTAGGTGGAAGTTGTATGTTCTGTCCTTTAGATTCAAGATAATTTTTACATTTTTTCTTGTATTTTTAATCAAAGTTAATAATAATCATTTTAAAAATTTGGTGTAAAAGTGGCACCCACTTCCAAATTTTTGTTATCTCAAGATTTCTAAATAATACATTTATTTAGCAATTTTAAAAGTTTATCTCCTGACTTCCCATTATGGCAGAAGTTTAGCTTTTCTATATAATCATTATCCCACATCTTCTCCTGTTCTTTCAACAGTTAACTCAAAATTGCACCAGAAATTAATAGATAGTATTTATATCATTACTACTATGTAATTATTGTTCAATACTGAGCCATGCAGTACACCATAACTACATTTTTATTCTCAAAGTTCATTATTACCTTAAAATATTTAAAATCCCATAGCTAATTTTAATAAGTAGCACTGCCTACTTCCAGATCTGTATCAACTGGCTCATATTCTCAGATACAAAAAAAAAAAAATGAATGGATAAGGCAAAATGAGATGATCTTAAGAATGACTTGGAAAATCTCCACCTACATAGGAAACAGGTTTAGAAAAGTTACAGATAATGGATAAAAATCTTTCAGAAGCTAATCCCAAACTTTTTCCTAAAGTAGACCCTTATCCAGGCCTGCAACCAAGGAAGGAGAGAATATGTCCATTGGAAACTTCAGGAATAAGTTCTTTGAGGAAAAGATTCTGAAGATGTGAACTCCAGCTCTCTCCTCACTTTTTGTGAACAACCTTAAATCCAAAAATATGGGACATAATATGTAACAAATATTGGGATGGAAAACAGCTTTATAACCAGATCTCCAAGTCCAACTCTTCAAAAAAGGCTTAGAACAAAAGCAGAATAAACGGATGACCTTAAAGACAAAAATAACTAAATGTTCCCCACTATAGTTTTCAAGCAGGAGGAGAAAGCCTCTTGGTAAAGACATCTATAGATACTTATTATCAGCAGAAAAGAACACTCCAGAGGAACTAATACAGAAACCTTAAAACGACAGGTTATCACTTGCAGGGGATCAGGAACTAATGTAAAGATCAGTTAGAGTTGAATCAACATGGGACGTAACACATGGGTACATGAAAGCAATAGTAGGAATCTTTCTGTATAGCTATCCTTAACTCAACTAGCAAAAATTCTTTGTCTTAAGACACCTCCAAAAAGGAGAACTATAGGCCAATCTCCTTAATGAACATTGATGCAAAAATCCTCAACAAAATAATGGCAAATCGAATTCAGCAACACATCAAAAAGATTATTCACCACGACCAGGTAGGCTTCATCCCAGGGATGCAGGGGTGGTTCAACATACGAAAATCAATAAACGTAATAAACCACATTAACAGAAGCAAAGACAAAAACCACTTGATCATCTCAATAGATGCAGAAAAAGCCTTTGATAAGATCCAACATCATTTCATGATAAAAGCTCTAAGAAAACTAGGAATAGAAGGAAAGTTCCTCAACATTATAAAAGCTATATATGACAAACCTACAGCCAGCATTATACTTAACGGAGAAAAATTAAAACCATTCCCTCTAAAATCAGGAACCAGACAAGGATGCCCACTATCTCCACTCCTATTCAACATAGTACTGGAATTCCTAGCCAGAGCAATTAGGCAAGAAGAAGGAATAAAAGGAATACAAATAGGTAAAGAAACTGTCAAAATATCCCTATTTGCAGACGACATGATCCTATACCTTAAAGACCCAAAAAACTCTACTCAGAAGCTTCTAGACATCATCAATAGCTATAGCAAGGTAGCAGGATATAAAAATCAACATAGAAAAATCATTAGCATTTCTATACACTAACAATGAGCAAACGGAAAAAATGTATGAAAACAATTCCATTTACAATAGCCTCAAAAAAAATCAAATACCTAGGTGTAAACCTAACAAAAGATGTGAAAGACCTCTACAAGGAAAACTATACACTTCTGAAGAAAGAGATTGAGGAAGACTATAGAAAGTGGAGAGATCTCCCATGCTCATGGATTGGTAAAATCAACATAGTAAAAATGTCGATACTCCCAAAAGTAATCTACATGTTTAATGCAATTCCCATCAAAATTCCAATGACATTCATTAAAGAGATTGAAAAATCTACTGTGAAATTTATATGGAAACACAAGAGGCCACGAATAGCCAAGGCAATACTCAGTCAAAAGAACAATGAAGGAGGTATCACAATACCTGACTTCAAACTATATTACAAAGCAATAACAATAAAAACAGCATGGTACTGGCACAAAAACAGACATGAAGACCAGTGGAACAGAATAGAGGATCCAGATATGAAGCCACACAACTATGAGCAACTTATCTTTGACAAAGGAGCTAAAAATATACGATGGAGAAATAGCAGCCTCTTCAACAAAAACTGCTGGGAAAACTGGTTAGCAGTCTGCAAAAAACTGAAACTAGATCCATGTATATCACCCTATACCAAGATTAACTCAAAATGGATCAAGGATCTTAATATCAGACCCCAAACTCTTAAGTTGATACAAGAAAGAGTAGGAAATACTCTGGAGTTAGTAGGTATAGGTAAGAACTTTCTCAATGAAACCCCAGCAGCACAGCAACTAAGAGATAGCATAGATAAATGGGACCTCATAAAACTAAAAAGCTTCTGTTCATCAAAAGAAATGGTCTCTAAACTGAAGAGAACACCCACAGAGTGGGAGAAAATATTTGCCAATTATACATCAGACAAAGGACTGATAACCAGAATATACAGGGAACTTAAAAAACTAAATTCTCCCAAAACTAATGAACCAATAAAGAAATGGGCATGTGAACTAAACAGAACTTTCTCAAAAGAAGAAATTCAAATGGCCAGAAAACACATGAAAAAATGCTCACCATCTCTAGCAATAAAGGAAATGCAAATTAAAACCACACTAAGATTCCACCTCACCCCTGTTAGAATAGCCATCATCAGCAACACCACCAACAACAGGTGTTGGCGAGGATGCGGGGAAAAAGGAACCCTCTTACACTGTTGGTGGGAATGTAGACTAGTACAACCACTCTGGAAAAAAATTTGGAGGCTACTTAAAAAGCTGGACATCGATCTACCATTTGATCCAGCAATACCACTCTTGGGGATATACCCAAAAGACTGTTACTCCAGAGGCACCTGCACATCCATGTTTATTGCGGCACTATTCACAATAGCCAAGTTATGGAAACAGCCAAGATGCCCCAGCACTGACGAATGGATTAAGAAAATGTGGTATCTATACACAATGGAATTTTATGCAGCCATGAAGAAGAACGAAATGTTATCATTCGCTGGTAAATGGATGGAATTGGAGAACATCATTCTGAGTGAGGTTAGCCTGGCTCAAAAGACCAAAAATCGTATGTTCTCCCTCATATGTGGACATTAGATCAAGGGCAAACACAACAAGGGAACTGGACTATGAGCACAGGATAAAAGCGAGAGCACACAAGGGAGGGGTGAGGATAGGTAAGACACCTAAAAAACTAGCTAGCATTTGTTGCCCTTAATGCAGAGAAACTAAAGCAGATACCTTAAAGCAACTGAGGCCAATAGGAAAAGGGGACCAGGAACTAGAGAAAAGGTTAGATCAAAAAGAATTAACCTAGAAGGTAACACACACGCACAAGAAATCAATGTGAGTCAATGCCCTGTATAGCTATCCTTATCTCAACCAGCAAAACCCCTTGTTCCTTCCTATTATTGCTTATACTCTCTCTACAACAAAATTAGAGATAAGGGCAAAATAGTTTCTGCAGGGTATTGAGGGGGGGAGCGGGAGGGGGTGGAGTGGGTGGTAAGGGAGGGGGTGGGGGCAGGGGGGAGAAATGAACCAAGCCTCGTATGCACATATGAATAATAAAAGAAAAATGAAAAAAAAAATTCTTTGTCTTTCTCATTATGCTTATGTCTTTTCTTCAACAAAATCAGTCACAAGGGCAGAATGGGACCTGCATGAAACTGAGAAGGGGAGGATGGGAAGGGTGGGGAAGGGGGGCAGGGTGACAAATGACCCAAACAATGTATGCACATAATAAAAAATTAAAAATTTAAAAAATTTTAAAAAAGAAATGAGAAGTGTTTGGGGAAAAAAAAGAAAAAGAACACTGGAAATGTAATTGTCCTGTTCTAGTTTTAAAGATAAAAAATGACAGGGGGTGTGGCTCAAAAGGTAGAGCACCTGCCTAGCGAGTGAGGGGCCATGAATTCAAACCCCAGTAACACCAAAAAATAAATTAATAAAGGAGAAAAATCAAAGAAAACCAGTGACATTGCTCTGGGAAGAAATTATGCACACAATTTCTCATTATATTCTCAAATTCATGAAGAGAAATTTCTCCAAATATTAAACGAAACCTCTCCCTCAATGTCACTACTCAAAGAATGGACATCCCTAATAACCCACAGACACCCATTCTAGCTTATGAATTTTATCCTTAGATTCCCCAAGTGAGAAATATTATATTCTCCTTTGTGATACCACATCCATTAACTTAAAGTTTTACACACACATACATACACACGTATACACACATACTATTCATTTCACTTTTTTTTTGTTTGTTTTTGAGACAGGGTCTTACTGTGTAGGCAAGGTTGGCATCAAACTCAGGACCCCTGTGTTTCAACCTCTTAAGTGCTGGAATTACAGCTGTATGCCCTATGTCCAACTATTTCACTTTCATATATGTTACTCATGTATATATATATACATGATATTCATCTTATAGTTAATATATGTAAGAATGTGAATAGAAAATAGGTTGAAATTAAATATTTTATATCTTAATGGGAAAAAGACCAAATATACTAATGTAGTAAGAAGGACTGAACAGAGTATCTGTCAAACGTTCAAGAAATATTTTGATAGCAACTTCCTATATAAAATACAATCTTTGATCTCTATTTCTAATACATATTGCTCATTGGGAAACTTTTTTTAAGAACTTACTGCTCTTTTTCTATTATCCAAAGAAAGGGAAATCTATGACAATCTTGTCTCTAAGCAATTACTATGATGCAAACTGACTTATAGACATTCTCTCTAAATTAAATTTAGGTTTAATATTGTTTGTTGATAGGCCATTTTTTAAAACTAAAATAGGAAAGCTATCAGGCAGAATACACTGAAACAGTCTCAGTTGACCTCTATATTATGACTCCTTACCAGAAGTAAAATCAGTCAAGATGGCAGAACTTATACTCAGCAAAGCTTGCCAGTTGTCAGTTAACACAAGTTAGCAGTATGAATTTGGAGATGTCCATGATTTTAGAATACTGTAGAAACAATAAGTTTCTAATCTCAGTAGGAATCCCAATTTCAAATGGGCAACAATTTTCAGTATTCTAATGGTTCCTAAGGAGATGGCTATTATACATCTACAATAAAAAGGATAACACAAAGGCCAAATGAAATCTCCTAACTAATCTTTGTAATACATGGTCCCAACCCCCATGGTACTCAAAAATCAAACTCTTTGAGATTAAAAAAGGCTATTTTGAAATGCTCACAACTGGCTTCTATATATGAAAAAAAAACAAACAAACAAAAAACATGACATAAAGTACAAGAGGAAATCTCTTTCAGGACACTCAGGACAGACACTTGGTGGCACCAGAGGACCTTGATGGAACTTCACAAAAATTTTATATGAAATTACCTGTCAGAGCAAGGGTGAATTGGAAACAATACTCAAGTTAGCACTGATGGCAAATTTTACTAAGATTGCTAAGGATGTTCTTGGTGTACATTTTATCTGTGACCAGAACCATCCTAATAAAATTGTTATCCTTGCATATCCAAACCTCAGATTCCACATATATACAAATAGATTTCCTAAAATTAACCCCTGTACTGGATTCTGAATGCGTTCTCATCATTACTTACTTCATTTCAGGATGGACTGAAACTTCTTGCCAAAGAGCTACTGTTCTAAAGGTAGAAAAAAAATTACTTGATTTTGTGTGTCCAGCCTGAGGATTTCCAATGACAGAAGCACTTATTTTACTGGAACTGTTATTAGAGAACTTTACAAAGGCTTGCATTTATTTAGAAACTCATTGCTTCCATCATCCTCAATCTTAAGGAAAACTAGAGAAAGTTAATGGCATTTTAATCTTTTACTCCTATGCAGACTATATTCTCCTACACTCATTGGCTTGAACCATACAAATTTGTTAGAGGTTGTTGTATAAAATTGGCCACTTCTCCCCCGATGTGAGGCATCTCCTTATTTAAACAAACTTGGTAAAGTACTCCAAGGGATTCATGAAATATGCTTCATAGACTTCTCACCAATAAACACAAATTCCATTTCCTCTACATAATCTAAAACACAGAGAAAATGTTTTCTGTAATTGACCCTAGAGAGAAAACAAAACACCTTAAACCATGTTGGAAAATCTTTTATCAGGTTCTTCAACTGCTCATGCACTATCTGAACTCCAAGGCCTAGATCCTTGGGTTCATATGTCCTAAACCAACAGATACTAGATTTTACTCTCTAATACCTGGAGTACCATTCCACCATGAGATTTAAAACTATAGAAGCTTAAGAAAATTTCAGAAATAGACTGTCTTCAGAAACAGTTTCTGCCCAAGAAGGCAACTATATGATAGATAACCTCTACCCAAGACCTACAGAGTGAGATCTATTATCAGAGATCAACAACTATAACCTATAGACCAAGTCTGAGCAAGTGTTTTTGTATGACTGGTGAACTAAAAATGGATTCTATATTTTTAAATGGCTAAAAAGAAAAAAAATACTTCAAGTCACTTGAAAATCGTATGAAATGTCAGTGTCTACAAAATTTTGTTAGAACACAGATGCACTTATTCATTTTAAGTATTGCCCCATGGCTGCTTTCACACTACAACTACAGAGTTAAGCAGTTGTGACAGAGACTATATGGTCCACAAAACTTGAAATATTTGCCATATGGCTCTTTACAAAAAAAGCTCACTGACCCTCAATCTAGATAAGCAGAGCCATAGTTCATAATGTTTTGATTTGCGGGTTTTTGTTCTTTACTTTTCTATATATTTTGTTTCCTCTTAACAATCCAGAATCTTGTGTGATGGCACACACCTGTAATCCCAGCACTTGGGAAGTAGAGGTAGGAGGAGAATCAAGTTCAAGACCAACCTGGGCTACATAGTGAGTTCCAGGCCAGCCTGGGCTGCATAGTAAGACACTGTCTCAACAAAACAAAACAAACAACATAAAATCCAAGTAATCCAGAACCTTAAATGAGAAAACATGTATTATTTCTAAAACTTGATCATTTCCAAAGTCCTTATCCTTAATACTGGTCTCTGCATTCTTGACCACTGTATGGTGTAAGTTCAATAATGGGCTGAAATTTGATTATGAGTTGGGGATGGCCTCTCTTCTATTGGTTTATTTTGAGTATTCTTGGCTACTGCCTTAGGAGTGATCAACACTCCTAAGTACTTTACCATGTCGGTATGTCTGAATTTGTCACTTCTAGAATCTTAAATATTATTGTATAGGTACTGCCATGTCAAACAATACAACAAATGATCAAAAATGGAAAGGGGGCTGGAGAAGTAACTCAGCAGTTCAGTGTTTGCACAGCATGCATGAGATCCTGGGTTTGATCCCCAGTACCAAAAAAGATAGGAAAAACATTTATATATATATATATATCATAAGCAGCCATCACCAGAAATAACCATATATGTTATTGTGACTCTTCATAAAACATACATCAAAGTAGCAAAAGAAAAAAACAAAACAAAACAGAAAGCAGCATAGACCTTGATTGATCACATCTTAAATAATAGTAGGATCAGCCAAGAGAAGTGGCTTAAGTCTGTAATCATAGCTACTTGAGAGACAGAAATAGGGAAGATCATGGTTTGAGGCCAGACTAGGTGAAAAAGTTCACAAGACCCCATCTCAACCAATTGCTGGACACAGTGGCATGTGCTTTTCATCCCAGATAGATGCAGAAGCATGAATAAGAGGATCATGGTCCAAGCCAGCCCAACACAAAAAGCAAGACCATATCCAAAAATTAACTAATATAAAAAGGGCTGCCGGCATGGCTCAAGTGCCAAGAGTGCCTGCCTGGCAAGCATGAGGCGCTAAGTTCAACTTCCATACTATAAAAGAAAAAAAAAAAAACCAGACTCTTCTCCAGCTCAGGCTGAAGAAGCAAAAGGGCCTGAGAACTAAAACCATCTGCATCAATAGGACACAACTCTCAGTACTAAGAACTGAGAAACCTGTACAACAAGACTTAGCCTTTTGTTCCAGGAATCTTTGCTCAGTAAATATAAGACCATAAAAGCAAATGAAATTAATCAATGTTTGTTTCAGGACATTGCTGCAAAAGAATTTACCTGAGACAATAGTTTACTTGGGTAAATACCTAATTTATCAAACAATAGTTTATTCTCAAAACTAGCTTTGAGATCCTCATGTTGCTATATTCACCTCTCCTAAAATACTATAGCACATAATTTGCCCAATTCATCAATGCCCTGCCTTAGAAAATCTCTCTAAAGTCACTTGAGCCCAGATCCTATAACCCTCTCCATATTAAAATTCTGACCTGTCCCTTTGAAACATTGAGACTATACAGTATTCTCACTGCAAAGAGTTCTAATAAATCCATCTGCTTTTTAACAGTTTACTTAATATTTTGAGGAACCCAAAAAGGCACTTCTAATTTACACTGCCAAGAATGTATAAAAGTTAAAGTAGTATAAGAATCTGGCTTCCTTCAAATGAAACCAGCTCTAATTCTATTTACTGAATAGTCGATTCTTCCTTGTTTTTTGAAAGCTACTTTTATCACTCACTAAATTATCTTATGTGTTTGGATCTACTTCTACCCTATTATGATCTGCTGAATAACTATTCATAGACATGACCAACCTATTTTACTTAGTGTAGGTTTATTAAGTGTGACTAGATCATCTCGTTTCTTTTCAAAACTTTCCCAGTCACTCTTGCATGTTTAGTACTACATAAATGTTAGAATCAGCCTAATTACTCCCAAACGTGTTCTTGGTAATTTAAATTGGATTATATTAAACTTACTTAAGAATTGAGATAAATGTATACTGCTGATTCTTCCTATCCAAAAAACAAGATATAGCCAGTGCTGATGGGCACAGCCATAGTCCCAGTTACTCGAAGGTTGAAGTAGGAGGATCAACTGAACCCAGAAATTCCAGATCAGCCTGGGCAATACAGCAAGACCCCATCTCAAAACAACAACCAAAAATAAATAAATAAACAGAAATAAGGTATGACTTTACATTTTTAAATCTATTTTGAGCTTTAGTTTATTCTTAGGATTTGCTTGTTTTTTTCTCTCCACAGATAGGTCAGTAGCTTATCTGTCCCTCATATAACCCAACCCTGGTTTTGCTCCCATGTTCTGTAGATTCTAATTAAGTCTAAACTCTGTCATTTGAATTGATTCTGGTATGCTAACTCTGTTTCAAAATTGCTAAAGGAGAAAAAAAGAAGCCATTATTATTCACCTCTCCCTCTTTTAGCAGAAAAGATTACTGTGATCGAAAAGCATGAGAAGCACTATCATAAATACTTTAATATAGATATAGGAAAAACTCACAGCTAATGCTGTTTTTTTTTCTGTTTGATCATATTATACAACACCACTCTGGAAAAAAAACATCGTACTAATTCTGAGGTCCCAATGCTTTCAAAACATTCTCATTCCTCCATAACATACTATAATATGTTCCTTAGATGTAAAGTAGAAGTTTTCAGTTATCCTCAGTGTTACATCAAAAAGTCTACATAAAAATTTTATACTCAGTTTAATGAAAACCCAAGTATCATCAACAGTGTTAGTCTTGAGGCTTTGTTTCAAATAATACACTACCCCTGAATACATTAGGAATTTTAAAACTAATTTTACAGTAAGAATTACAATATATTTTAAATGTAAACTAAAATGCTAATCATAGGGGGGAAATACTCACCTTTTGCCATTTAAGTTCTTGTGTCTCCATAGTAATTTTATCAATCTGCTTTTCATATTGAGTTTCTGCTTCCTAAGTCAAAAAGAGAAAGTGTTATGAAAAATAGAACTTCAAGACATTCAGTTCCAACTCCTTCAAGAGAAACAGGAATGGTAGCCTCATACTCACAAAGAAAAAGCTGGAAAAAAATGTAAAATGAATGGATAAATCCATCAGAGAACCAAAGCCCCAGATCAACTAAGTAATCCAAAATCCAGGTAAAGACAGGTGTCTGCAGAGAGAAGCATATCTCCAGCATTTGTTTTTCTGGGACACAAGCCACTGAGTACTGGTAAGAATATTCAGGTAAAAGTCCTTGATAAACAGTTAAGGGCAAAATGCACTCTACTGTAAGAATATAGATCCACCACCAGTCTTTGAAGTAAGATTTGTACCTTTTTTGCATGCTTTTCTTCTGGGAAACCACCTGGAGCATACAGGAAAAGTGAGGAAGACTACTGAGAAAGTTTTTGCTTCTGGAATTTGCTATGAAGGGGAAAAACAGTCACAAGTCTATTTCCTCTCAGACCAAAACCATTGATCTGCAGGGGAAGAGCAACCAAGAAAACAGTAGAAAACTGTGCAGATGGCAAAGAAGACCAACAACATCACTGAAAATGTTATCTAGACAGATAGGTGTGTTATCTCCTCTGTAGGACAAAAGCCTTTATCTACAGGGAGAAGTACAATAAAAACTATAACTTTCCTTGTACTTGTAGAAACACTCTGCAACTGGGAGGAGGCAGATCAAGAAAACAAAACCATAGCTGGGGCAAAGGGAGGCAGGAATGAATGCTAGGTCCAACATTACATTTGAAGGAGGGACCAGAAAACTTGTGTCAATCTCATCCTAAGGCTCAGCTTCACCTGAGGCCTAATGAAGATATCACAGACTGCCCTTCCTCCCACCACCACTACACTAACAAGCAGTAATTTAAAAGAACAGGGAGATTCAACTAGGAGAACTGCAAAGACACAGTATCTCTAAGAAGCAGAATAAAGGGAAGACCAGAAAAGTCAAATGGGGAGCCCCACGCCAAGCAGAAGGCAGTCATTTAGAATCATTCTCCAGTATTGTTTAAAATAATGTAATACTGAACTAGCCCACACCATGTACAAAAGGCATCATTAGAGAGATTTGAAGCTTCTGATAAAAACCTCAACAGGCAGTGCTGAAAACTGCCAGGCTGAGTGTTGACCATGTGCCTCACAAACATAAACAGCCCTTCTGCAAAGACTAGAAGGGTTTTGTTCTAAGTATTTAAGGAAATCTCTGTCAAATCACTAGCTGTTCATGAAATTAATAGAACAGCAATTTCAATGGCCACATAGGAAAGATCTACAGACTTTACAAATTAATTCAGACAAGTCACTAAACAAACAATAATAAGCAACCCTAGAAAGGGGCAAGAATTGGTTTTTAGAGTTGCTGTATATCCAAAACATACAATTTTCAACAAAAATTCACAAGGCATGCAGAGAATTAGAAAAGTGCTACCCATTCACAGAAAAAAAAAAAAATTACAGAAACTGCCCTCAAGAAAGTCCAGACGCTGAACTTACTACACAAAGGCTTTAAATCAACTGCTTTAAATGTGCTCAAAGAACTAATAGAAACCATGGACAAAAATACTCCAGTCATTAAAAAAGTAGTAAGAGAATGCTAAAAACAAGTTTAGTTTATACTCATAAATTTGACAACTTAAGAGAAATAGTCTAATTCTTCAAAAGTCACAAACTTCCAAAACTCAACTAAGATGATCTGACTCCCCTATAACCATTAAAGAAATTGAATTTATAATTTAAAAGCTACCCAAAAAGAAATCTCTAGGTCTACATGGTTTCACTGAAGAATTCTGACAAGTATTTAAAGAATAATTAACACCACTTTATAGTGTCTTCCAGAAAAAAAAGTAGAGAAGGGAACACAGCCCATTTCATTTTATGAGGTTTACCATTATACTAAAATCAGACAAAAATATGATGAAAAGAGAAAACTCAGGCCAACATCGTTCACAAATTTTAATGCAAAAATCTTTAATAACATATTAACATATAGAACTCAACAATGATTCAACAATGTTGAATCAATCAGTGGAGTTTGCCACATCAATATGCTAAAGAAGAAAAATGATGTATCAATTTGACAAAACCCAAAACCCACTTATGATAAAAAAAAATTTTAACTCTCAGCAAGTTATGAATAAAGGAAATTACCTTTACTTTTGTAACAAGCATTTACAAAAGCCTTACATTTAACATATTTGATGGTAAAAAACTGAATTTTTGTTTTAGGATCAGGAACAATACAGGGATGTCTACTCCCAACTGCTCTTATTCAATGCTGAAAGTTCTAGTCACTGCAATAAGGCATAAATAACAAAGGAAGAAATAAAACTGTCTGCATTTGCTGGTAAGTGAATGTACAGGAAATCTACAAAATAGTCTCCCAGAACTAGTGGGTTCAACAAGACCATGGTGAATCCAAGCACTGAAACCAAATTTGGTGCTCAAATCCCTATTTGGTTTTGTGTGTTTTTGAGACAGGTTCTTGCATTGTAGCCCAGGTTCACCTCAGCCTCTTCAATGCTGAGGTTCCAGACATGTGCCACTGAACTGACTCCCAATGGAACTTCACTTTGACCAATGTCTTTCACAATAATCAGATAAAGTATGTTTTCTTTCATTACCATCAGTTCGGTGATTAGCACAAGAGACTACTTCCCTAACCTATCTATCTGTAACATGTCACGAACTGCCAATAAGCAAACTAATCAGTGATAAGAATAAGCCTGAACAAATAATGATCTTTTTTTTATTAAGGTTTGCAAAAGTGAGAAGTATTTGGTGATATGGCAATTAAGAGCAGATGTGTGTCATTTGGTCACACACCTTCACCACCAAAAAAGTGTCCACTAGTCTTCAGTTGTCCATCTGTTACATAAACCTCCACTAAATCAGTTTCCAGGAAATCTGGCCCTTTTAGGACAAGATGGTCCTCCATCTTCCAATCAGCTAGCTCATGGTAATAAAAGTTCATTCTCTGGCATGCCTTGCATCTCAACTAATTGGCTTCGTCATGCAGCAAGCAGACCAACCGTTTTGAACTGAAAACAAGATAAAAGATAAACACAAAAAATTAATTGTTTCTATACACTAATGATTACCATGTAGAAAACAAAATTAAAGATAGAATTTATAGGGCTGGCAGAGTGACTCAAGAGGTAGAACACCTGCCTAGCAAGCCTGAAGCCCTGAGTTCAAAACCTGGAACCACCAAAATAAAAAAATAATATATAGTCATGCCATAGAAAATGAAATACACTTTAAAAAAACATTCACTTAAAAAAATGTACAGAATGTTTGATAACACACATAACAAATATGGATTAAATACATGCCGAGTGAAAGTTCCCTGACTTAAAAGAGTATATAGTGTATGGTTTCACTTACATGAAATGTTAAAACAATCAAAACTAAACTGAGTGTGAAAAAATTATTAAAACAGTGGTTGCCTCTTGAGAAGAGGGACAGGATATGCCTATGAAAAGGCATAAGGGAATTTACTTTCTAAAGGGGTTGGCAGAAACATTTTATATTTTGATAAGTGTTTGCATTATGCAAGTATATGCATCTATCAAAACTCATTTAATGTATAGCTAATATTTATACATTTCATTGTATATAAATTTTAGTGTAAAGAAAAAAAGGGGTGAACTCTGCTTAACAGTAGGCATTCTGAAGTGTTCAGTAGCAAGTATACTGATGCTCTGAAATCATATAATAATGAAGTAAAAAAAGGGATAGAATGGGGTAAATATGATCAAGATATTTAGTGTGCATGTATGAAAATGTCACAACGAAACTCATTATTTTGTACAATTAGTATATGATAATAGCCAGATGGTGGTGGTTCACACCTGTACTGAGGAGGCAGAGATCAGGAAGATCACAGTTCAAAGCCTGTCCAGGCAAATAGTTGGATAGATGTTATCTCCAAAGTACCTATCACATAAAAAGGCTGGTAGAGTGGCTCATGTGGTAGAGCACCTGCCTAGCAAGTAAAAAACTCTGAATTTAAACCCCAGTACCACCACTCCCCCTCAAATATATTTATGCACATATATGATAATAAAAAAGAGAAAGAAGGATAGATAGGTAGTAATTCAAATACAGTAAAATGTTAATAGTATATGAATGTTCACTGTAAAATTCACTCAGTTTTGCTCTATGTTTGATAATTTTCTTAACAAAATGTTGGGAGAAATAAAAAAGAAGTTAACAGATGAAATATGTGCTTTTTTAATTAAATACTTTCCTGATGACTCACTTATGTGTTCTTTGCTTTATTACATAAACATATACATACATTAACACAGATAAATACACATGATTTGTTACTTAAAGACAGAATTTTATGAAAGTTGTCTCATTCAGAATGTTTTCAGCAGCAAGTAACAACAAAACCCAATTCACAATGGCTCACGGAAGTTATCTCACACAAAAAGGAATCTAAAGGTAAAGCACTTCACAGATTATTTCAGTGGCTCACTCAACAATAACAAGAGGTATAATTCTGGCCATCTTTCCATATTCCCATTATTGAAGTGATTTTCCTTAGGCTTTCCAGCCCCCTCAGGGTTGCAGAATTCCCACAATGGCAGGCATTAATGATAGACAGGAGAGAATCTTTCAGTAGAAAAAGTGCATTTTCTCTATATAATGAAACCTTTCCCAGAAGCTTCTCAACACAAATCCACTGCCATCACTGGGTTAACTTGCCCACTCCGAAACCAGTACTGGCAAGGAGAGTACAGTGGACCTTCACAAGTGATCAAGACTAATGAGGATTTATCTGACTCAAACTGATGAGAAAGTGAACCTTAAAGCACAATCAGGATTTTTCCTACATAGAAAAAGAAAAGAAGTACATACCAACATTTATGCTACATGATAAATAAAGTGAGGAGAGATTAGAATCTCTTCCAGTAATACATATCTGTAACTAAAACTTACTTGGTGGTGGAGAGGTACACGCCTGCAATTCCAGCTACTCGAGAGGCTGAGACAGACAAATTTCAAATTCAAGGTCAGCCTGGGCAACAAACACACAGCTAAAAAAAAAAATACTGAAAGAAAAATGTATGTATATACATTTTTGGTAGGTGGGAGGAAAGTACATATAACACACATCTCTTCCGAAAGCAGTTGGATTAAAAATGGGCAAGATACTGATTTCATGTAGGTCTTGTTACACACCGAATTTTTAGTGGCTAGATTCTAAGATCTTACCACAATCCATATATCAATTTAAGCACTTTTTAATGTATTGACTAATCCAGAAGATAATTTTATATTCTTACTATTATTATTTTATAGATGAAGAAACTGAGGGTAACAACAGGCTAAATAACTTGGTTAACGTCATAGCAGAGGTAAAAAGTTTGCTTTGGTATTTGAGATAGGATCTTGCTATGCTGCCCAGGCTAGTCTGGAACTCCTAGGCACAAGTGAACCTCCAGCCACACCCTCCTGAGTAACTGGGACTACCAGCAGGTACCACCATGCCAGACTCCAGAACCCATTTTTGAGCCCAGATTATGTGTATCCAGAGTCTCTTAAATATTGAATTAAATTATCTTTAAAAGATTGTGGATGCAGTAGAGCAATATAGACTTCTGTTATATATGCCTCTCCTTCAAAAACTTCAGAGTTTAATCTTCTAATCTGAGCTAGAAAACCATTGAAAGTCAAAGGTGAAACTATGTTAAATATACAAGTACATTCTGATTTTTGGTAAAACATTTCTAGAGAAAAAATGAAAAATATCTGCATGAAAAACAAAAGAATTTGAGAACTGCTGCAATGGTTCAAGTCACAGAGTGCTTGCATAGCAAATGCAAGATCCTAAATTCAAGCCCTATTTTTTAGTAGTCCTGGGGATTAAACTCAGGGCTCATGCTTGCTAAACCAGGGTTCTACCACATGAGCCATACCCCCAGTCAGGAAAGAGATTTTTTTTTTTAATGAACTTTTAAGCTATCCCATGAATATCAGAGATATTTATCTTGAATATTGTTTAGCAAATCAAACAAAAAAACTATCTGGAAGAGCTCTTAGTATTTTGTTAGACAACCTAAGAAACAGTTGAGCAATTTTGTAGGAGATAGATATGAGTTTGAAAAGAAGAGTGAAAGTACCTAGTTACAGTTTGGGCTTCTTGAACAAGTGCCTGCTATAAGTTCTATGTCCCTAAATCTTTTCAAGGTTAAGAACTGAAGAGGTCTTACCAATACACAGCCCATCTTGTAAAACTACAGCCTGAAGCAAGCACTTTAAAAAAGGATGTCACTTTCTAAAGGTTATAAAGAGTAAATAAGCCATCAAATTACTCCTCTTTTATTGTTTTTGTAAAAAACACTTAAATCCTTGTAGTCCTAAGGCATCTAATAAAAAATAAACACTTTTAGGGTTCTATATTCTAAGCTACTTTATTGAAATTAAAAAAGGGATTTTCTTACTAAATTTAACGTATTTTTCTCATTGACAATTTCATAGGATTTTTATTAAAAACTTTAAAAATCTGCTTGAATATAGAAAATGAATATAAATGATAAAAAGATAAAATATGAAATGAAACATAATAATTCTTATAGAAAGCATAAAGTTAAATTAAAATCCTAATATAGTAGAAGTACATGCTAATGTTATTTTTGGCAATGTGGCTAACACCTATTTCATCAATTGTCCATGCAGAATATATTCTATAAATCATATAATCAGAAAGGGGTATGATTCTACTCATTAGTAATTCCACTAATTTTATGGGATACTAAAGTGCTACTTGTTATTTACCACAAGTTATTACCACTAACTGCCCAGTTTTCCCTCACAATTGCTTCAGCAAATCATTGTTACTTTAGACTATCCAAAACTCTTTATTCTTCATTTAAAATTCAAGGATTTGTTCCTGTTTAGATATTTAACAAATGTGTCATTTTTCTAAACTACCATAATACTTTGCTTATGATTTTATTATGATACATAATACACACCATGTGATGGTACAGTTATCAATTTGCATGGAATGTTGTGCTATTAAATTTTCAGTTCTCTTCAGATACAGACTGAGAAATGGTTTATAAAAGGTTATCAAATGAAAGCCTATTTTGATAGTCTAGAAGCCAGGTAAAGATCTTTTATTGCCTTTATCAGGAACAGAGTCTAACTTCTATTGCACACACTATGGATCCAATATAAACTATTTTGTTGACACAGATCTTTACCATTCCATTAACATTACTAATTTAGATCCATGAGAAAAAATTAATAATGTTCACACTTTCATAAATTACAGTATAGTTAAGTAATGGAATACAATTAAGGGAGTTTACATTTTTTCTTTGACTTTATTTTCACGTCTATTATGTTTTGCTTATTTTGACCAAAGCCACTAGAATATTTAAGCCTTTACAGCACAATCTTACTTTTTTTTTCTTTTTTTTTTATTGTTTTATTATTCATATGTGCATACAAGGCTTGGGTCATTTCTCCCCCCTGCCCCCACCCCCTCCCTTACCACCCACTCCGCCCCCTCCCTCTCCTCCCCACCCCCTCAATACCCGGCAGAAACTATTTTGCCCTTATCTCTAATTTTGTTGAAGAGAGAGTATAAGCAATAATAGGAAGGAACAAGGGGTTTTGCTGGTTGAGATAAGGATAGCTATACAGGGCATTGACTCACATTAATTTTCTGTGCGTGTGTATTACCTTCTAGGTTAATTCTTTTTGATCTAACCTTTTCTCTAGTACCTGGTCCCCTTTTCCTATTGGCCTCAGTTGCTTTAAGGTATCTGCTTTAGTTTCTCTGCATTAAGGGCAACAAATGCTAGCTAGTTTTTTAGGTGTCTTACCTATCCTCACCCCTGCCTTGTGTGCTCTCGCTTTTATCATGTGCTCAAAGTCCAATCCCATTGTTGTGTTTGCCCTTGATCTAATGTCCACATATGAGGGAGAACATAATATTTTTGGTCTTTTGGGCCAGGCTAACCTCACTCAGAATGATGTTCTCCAATTCCATCCATTTACCAGCGAATGATAACATTTCGTTCTTCTTCATGGCTGCATAGAATTCCATTGTGTGTAGATACCACATTTTCTTGATCCATTCGTCAGTGGTGGGGCATCTTGGCTGTTTCCATAACTTGGCTATTGTGAATAGTGCCGCAATAAACATGGATGTGCAGGTGCCTCTGGAGTAACAGTCTTTTGGGTATATCCCCAAGAGTGGTATTGCTGGATCAAATGGTAGATCGATGTCCAGCTTTTTAAGTAGCCTTCAAATTTTTTTCCAGAGTGGTTGTACTAGTCTACATTCCCACCAACAGTGTAAGAGGGTTCCTTTTTCCCTGCATCCTCACCAACACCTGTTGTTGGTGGTGTTGCTGATGATGGCTATTCTAACAGGGGTGAGGTGGAATCTTAGCGTGGTTTTAATTTGCATTTCCTTTATTGCTAGAGATGGTGAGCATTTTTTCATGTGTTTTCTGGCCATTTGAATTTCTTCTTTTGAGAAAGTTCTGTTTAGTTCACGTGCCCATTTCTTTATTGGTTCATTAGTTTTGGGAGAATTTAGTTTTTTAAGTTCCCTATATATTCTGGTTATCAGTCCTTTGTCTGATGTATAGTTGGCAAATATTTTCTCCCACTCTGTGGGTGTTCTCTTCAGTTTAGAGACCATTTCTTTTGATGAACAGAAGCTTTTTAGTTTTATGAGGTTCAAATTTTTCTTTCCCAATTTTTCATGAACAAAGTCAGTCATTTAGTCAAAATTTACCCTACACTACAGGAGATTATGTTAAATGACCAAAAAGGAAAGAAAAAGAAAGAGAAAGAGAGAAAGAAGAAGAGAAGGAGAAAATTGATATGAATCTAAAAGAGATATAGTATTGGAGTTTGTTGACACAGGCTTTAAAATTTCAGTTCAAGGTTAGCCTAGGTAAAATGTTCACAAAATCCCATCTCAACTAACAGCTGGGTGTGATGGCATGCACTTGTCATCCTTGTTACAAAGGAAGCTGAGATCAGGAGGATTGCAGTTCTAGGCTGGCTAGGCAAAAAGTTCATGAGATCACCCCCCAGTCTCAACCGGAAAAGCTGGGTGTGGTGGCCCACACTTCTCATCTCAGCTACTGGCAAGAAGCATAAATAGAATGTGGTTTAGGCCTGCCCAGGCATAAAACAAAACCCTAGCTCAAAAATAAGCTGGGAAAAGTGGCTCAAACCTGTAATTCTAGCTACTCAAAAAGCAGAGATTGGAAAGATCATGGTTTGAGGCCAGCCCAGGCAAAAAGTTTGCAAGACCCCAACTCACCAATGACTGGATGCAGTAGTACATGCCTGTCATCCTCAGGTTCGCAGAGAAGCACAAATAAGAGGATTGTGGTCCAGGCCATCCTGGGCATAAAAGAGAGACCCTATCTCAAAAATAACCAATACAAAAGGGGGTGACAGAGTGGCTCAAGTGGTAGAACACCTGTCTAGCAAGCACAAGGCCCTGAGTTCAATCCCTAGTACTGCCAAAAAAAAAAGGGTGGGGGAGGAGGAAAAAGGGGCTGGAGGCCCCGTCAAGCAGAAGAGCATCTGCACAGCAAGCACAAAACCCTGAATCTAAACCCCACTACTGACTAAATAAATAAATAAATAAAATATATGTGATGATGTGCTCAATAAACTAATGACAAAATGAGTATCAGAGCTGGTCATGGTGGCTCATGCCTGCAATCCCAACGCTAGGGAGGCTGAAGCAGGAGGATCCTGAGTTCAAGACCAGCCTGGGTTACACAGCAAGACTCTTGTCTCATAAAACAAAAAAGAATTTCAGAGGAGGACTGAAATTATAAGACATTAAGTGATTGAAACTGTATAGAGTATATTATCAGACATAGTAGAACTTAGCCAAAAATCAATTTTTAAAAGTTAATATTAAGTGAAAGAAAATTCCCAAATATTTTCATTTATTTTTTGTTTATTTGTTTTGTGTTGAGATGAGATGTTGCTATTTTGTGAAGACTAGTCTTGAAATCCTAGCCTAACAGATCCTCCTGTCTTAACCAACAAGAGGTGGGAGGAGAAAAGGGGACAGAAGGAGGAAAATGTGATTAAATGTACACTGTAGGCATGTATGAAAAATTAATAATGAACCCCATTTAAAAAACTACAAGAAAGATAAAAAGAGGGTAGGAGGAAGAGGTTGTAAGAAAAAGTAATAGGTAAATATGATCAAATTATGGTTTATGCATAATGAAACCCGCTACATTGTACAATTAATATGCACTAATAAAAAAGTGAAAAAAAGTTTGCACCAGAAAGGCTGAGGATAGCTTGGGTTACCAGATGCAACAGAAATGCTGCCTATACCCATGCACAGTAAGTGGCTAAAACGACGAACTACACATTTCATTCAATATAAATTTTATATTAAAAGAAAAAATATAAACTAATATTGAACTCTATTTAATAATATGCATACTGAAATAATTTCTAACTCACCTGAAAATGCATCAAAAAATAAATCAATGATGTATAGATATATATGAAATCAAGTGCAGAACCTAGGTGACAGATATACTAGATTCCCACTACTGCTTTAACAAATTACAACAAACTTAAACAACTCAATTTACTCTGTTACAGCTCGGGAGGTCAGAAGTAGTCTGAAGTGTCTGTAGGGTTGCAGACCTTCTGGAGCCTCTGGGGGAGAATCCAAAGACTTCCTCTTTCAGCATCCACCTACCTTGGCTACCAAGCCACTCCTTGGCTTGTAGCCCCTTCCTCCAGTAGCATAACATCTTCAAATCTATTTCTGATTACAAACCCTATTTTCATCATCAGATTTCTTTCTTTGACTCTCTGCTTCTCTTGTCCTCAACTCTGATTCTGTTGTCACCATCTTCTAAGAGTCTTTGTGAAGAGCTAGACATAACAGCACATGCCGGTAATCCCAGCACTCAATAAACTGAGGCAGGAGAATGGTGAGTTTGAGGCTAGCATGGGCTATACAATGTGACCCTGTCTCAAAAGAAAAAAGGGAGGGGGGAGGGAAACAACAAAAAAAAAGAACCTTTCTGATTATACTAGTTCTACCAAAATAATGCACTCCATCCAAAAATCCTTAATCACAACTACAAAGTCTCTTTTGCCATATATTCTAATACATTTACTGGTTTTCAGGATTAGGATGTGGATATCCTTAGGTGCTATTAGTGGAGATACCACAGTAGATACATTGGTGCTTGTTTTGAAATTGTCTCAATTAAAATAAGGGAAAAATTCAAATCCAGGAATACTGATAAAGTGTGGCCATTAGGGTATGAAAACCAGTAACTGCTTTCTTCCAATAAATGGAAGAAAAAGTTTACCCCTTTTAAGAAGCTCCCTTTTCAATGAGGAATTTCACTGAAAGTAGTATATATTCTTACATTTGGTTATTAAAAACATTATCCTCCTCTTCTGAGTATGGTATTTAGAGGCATTCAGAATGATTCAGGGTTTGATATGTTATTGTACACTTTCCTACAATACAGGTTCTAAAACTAGGCAGTCTACCTTTATACCAAGAAGGCTGACAAAGTTCCAAAATCTTCATTTGGTGGGTGCCCAGTCAGACTTCAAGGGATTCATGCTGTGAGACAGTCTAAAAACATGTGAGCAGGGGGCTAGGGTGGGGTTCCATGTAAGCTACATGTGTACATGGCAGGATCAAGCATGCTTTCCTTATCAAGGTGTGAAACATCATTGTCAAAGTACTGAAGGCACAAGCACAGAATCAGAAAACTAAATTAAAACATTGAAGCTTTTGGAATAATTTTTAAATAAAAATGACCACTACTCCTTTACTCACTCTAAAAATTTCAGGTTTTTTTAAAGAAGGATGTCTCTCAAGTTGAAAATATAAGTAGACCAAAATATAATGTATGAAACATAATAAAATACATATTTTATATAATAAAATAAAGTTTTAAGTGGTGCCCTAAAATTGTTTCACTTAGGAAACATTTTAAGCTAATTTTTCAAAAATACTTCCTTGTATCACTTATCCATGATACCCTTTTTCAGCAGAATTTCTTCTTCAAACAGATTTTTGTTCTATTAGTAAATAGCTTTATTTTTATTTTTGATATAGGGTCTCTCTATGTAGCCCAGGTTAGCCTACAACTCACTATGTAGCCAAGGATGGCCTGGAACCCAGGATCCTCCTTGCCTTAGTCTCCTGGGTGCTGGGATTAAGGGCACGTGCCACCATACCCAGCAATAAGTAGCTTTATATAGGATAAATATTGTGGTATTTAAATTATCTTGCTATAACAATAAATTTCAATAATTTTAAATTCCAGATATAATAAAAACTGTTGTTTCAGATCTCCTTTTCTCTTACTTGCAGCTTATTTTATTGATTCTTTTTTCTGCTCTTTTGTCCTATCTTCCACAATCATTGATAAGTCGTAGTAAAGCACCTCCAGATCATTATTACAGTAGTTTCATATTTTATTTTCTTCTCCCCAGAACAAAATCCAACCTATCCTATGTAGAATTAATAATATACTATTCAAATTTAAATCAATACGTCCTCAAAAATGAAATGCTTATTTTAAGGGGATTTGTATAATATAAATCTTCTGCTGAAACCAACATCTTTTTTAATTTTTTTTTGAGACAGGGTCTCACTATGAGTTTCAAGGCTTGAACTCATGATATTCTTACCACAGTTTTCAAGTGCTGGAATTACAAGCATGTACCACTACACCCAGCTCATCTTTTATAATTTTATATTAGATGCCACTTTTTAAAAAAAATCTCAGTTATCACTTTTAAAAATAAGGACATCTGATTCTTTGGACTCAGAATACTTACTACATACATTTATTCTATCAATCATGTGCTGCTTTGTTTCATTAATCTTTTCATAGGCACCTATCTTATAACCTTAACAAAAATATCAACTCCCTGAGAGTGGTTCTTTTTAATCAGCCATGGTGTCTGACTACAGTGTTATCGATGCATTCCCAATAAATTGTATTCAATAATAAATTAGTGATTCAATAAATAGTAGTTATCAAGTAATTTAACAATCTCAAAATTACTCATTCTATTTTTGGCTTTAGTTTTGAAATTTTTCTTATCTCCTACCCCTGATCCTCAGCTTAATCTGTCCTATACAATTTTACTTCATTATTTAGACTGTATATTTTCTTTCTAAACAAGAGATTATTTTGGTTTTGCTCCTTGAAAAACAAAAAACCTATATAAAATCAAGTTATCTTATTTAAAAAATTTCCAAAACAGGAGCTTACCCTTCTCATACGCAATTCTTCTAATGCTTCCAGGAAACTTATTTTGAAATCTAATAACTGAATAGAAACCATTGTCTCTGAAGAACTTTGAAGAGTAAAGGTACATGATGATTCAGTGTTGAAATCATTCTCCATACTAACATTTATTTCCTGCAATATAAAAAGATTTTAGCTAAAAAAAAAATCATCTGTTTTCAAGAAGATGTATAGTTATAAAAATATAACAACCTCTATCCCATAATTCTCCAGGTTCAATACTGAATAACAGTTATGTTAGCATTCCTAGTCCAACCTTCATGCAAAAACACTTAGCAACAATAGTACTATTCTTTTTCTCCGTGGCTGAGGCTTTTTCTGGCACCTGAGTACCCTTGGAGACTACACTTTCTGCCCCTAAACACCAGTCTCCTAAAGGCTGGGTTCTTAATACTCCAGGCAAGGGAGTTCACTAGTTGCTTTATACCAAGAGGGATAAGCATTATTTTAAACTTTTGTTTTGACATAAAGCTACTTTGGAAGGATGGTATGAACACAAACCGACAGTAATACAATTAACTCAATAAAACTAAAAGAGAAGGTAACTGCCTTTGTTAAAAATCAAGGTATCTAAACATCTTCTCAATCCAAAAAATATGAGTCAGGCTGCAAGAAGCTTTCCTTTTCAATTGGAAATAATTATGAATTCACAAGTAGTTGCAAAGAAATGTACAGGGAAGTCCTACATACCATTCACTCAGCCTTCTTTAATGTTAACATCTTATACAACAATACTACAATATAAAAATGTGTTATCTGATATTGGCATAACACATAGAGCTTACTAGAATTTTAGCAGTTATACAGGAATTCGTTTGTATGTGTGTATGTATACCTCCATGCATGTTTATCATATAGTATGGCTTTATGTAACTATGGCCACAATCAAGATACAGAAATTTTGCCAGACGCTGGTGGCGCACACCTGTAATCCTAGCTACTCAGGAGGCAGAGATCAGGAAGATCAAGGTTTGAAGTCATCCCGGGCAAATACTTAGCAAGACCCTATCTCGAAAAAACCCCAGTACCGAAAAAAAAAGAAAGATACAGAACTTTTAACACCAACACAGTCTCCTTCATGCACCACTCCTTTGTTGCCATACCCCCTCCCTTCCTCTAACCTTAGCCCCTAGCAAACACTTATCTTAATTTCAGATGAATTTGTTAAGAAAAGTTGTATTATGTTAGATGATGAAAGAAACCCCAATTTGTTAATGCAATTTAAAATGTTTCCACATTGGTCAAATCCTTAAGAACTTTACACAGAGGTGGGAAAGGAAAAGAGAATGACAGAGAGTGAATAATACTGAAACACAATCATCTGTGTATGAAGATAGTGTAACATCTTCATATTATTTAACACTGTAAGCCGTTAAATAATAGGGGAACAGGGCAAAAGAGAAAGAATAAGAAACAGAAAAGGTTGATATGATTAAAGAATGATACATACATGTGGAAAATACCAAGGTGAAACCTCCTTGAATAATCAAAATATACTTAAAAAGATGAAGGACAGTAAGGTGAAACAAGTCCTGTCTGGGGGAGGATACCTGTTAGAGGGGGAGGGTAAATGGATAGGGTGAAGGAGGGCGAATGTGGTAGGTGCATTTTGTGTTTGTGTATGAAAATAGAAAAATGAAATTTGTTGAAATTGTTCTAAGAAGGAGGAGGGGGATGACTGAGAATGATAAAGGGGATAAATCTAACTAAGATATATTGTAAGCACAAATGTAAATGTCACAATTATATCCTGATTAAAAAAAGAACACTGCAGAAGCAAATAATATTTCCTTCTAGGATAATGTAACTTTATCCTAAGTATCAAACAAGCTTCACAAAGACTTTTTCCAGGACAATAACCAGCACACAAAGATAACCAGGCATGGAAAGCTATGTGGCCTTATGAGAGCCAGCAGAAAAAAATGTCAATAGAACAGATACACACGTACTGCAAATTTCAGTATTATCGCATAATCTATAAAGCAACTATGCTTAAATAAATAACTCCAAACTTGAAAATCACTGCAAAAAAAGCAAAATTTTTTTTTTGAGACAGGGTCTCCATATGTAGCCCAGGCTGGCCTCAGACTCAAGATCCTCCTGCCTCAGCCTCTGTGTGCTTGGATTGCAGGTATATATCACCATGCCCAGCAGATTTTTTTCAATTTAGTAAAATCACTAAACATACTGAAATATGGTATGTTTTGTAGAAGATTGATTGTAGTTAGAAGAAAATGAGTTAATGTAGTAGAAAACAGATCATGTAAGGACTGGGGCAAGGTTCAAGTACTAGAGTGCTTGCCTAGCTAGCACAAAGCCCTCAGTTCAATTCGCAGTAACACAAAAAAGAGTGTGGAAGAAAGGAAGCAGGGAGGGAGGGAGGGAGGGAGGAAGGGAGGAAGGAAGGAAGGAAGGAAGGAAGGAAGGAAGGAAATCATATAAAGTATCTATAATGCAGCAAGGAGATAAAAAAATTATAATACAGGAAAAAGGTTAAGAAAAATGGACAATACAGTGAAAAGCTGAAATACAGATAAGGGGTGGGGGAAAGAGAGCGAGGGAGAGGAAAGAGAGAGAGAAGGACTATATATTGAAGAGATAATAGCTGAGAATTTTCCAATTCTGTACTCAAGAAGCTAAAAATCAGGAATCTCAGTGAATTCCATAGTGGGTAAATAAAAAGAAATCCATATCCACAGTTGTGACAGTAAAACGACCCAAAATAATCTGAAAAATCTTAAAAGCAGTCAGGGAAAAAAGACAGATAATACTTTCAAAGAAGCCTCACTTACAGTGACAGTGCTACTGAACACAAGGAAGAATTTTGAGGGGTGGGCGGCACTGAGGTTTGAACTCAGGGCCTCACACTTGTTTTGTAGGTACTCTTTCCACTTGAGCCACTCTGCCAGCCCTTTTAAGTGATGGATTTTTTTGAGATAGGGCCTCATGAATTATTTGCCCCGCTGGCTTCAAACTCAATCCTCCTGATCTCTGCCTCCTGAGTAGCTAGGATTACAGGTATGAAACACCCACCTCCAATAAGGAAGGGCATTTTATAATGCAAAGGAATCAATCCACCAAGAAGATACAACAATTTTAAACTTGTATGCACCTAATGAGGAAACACCAAATTACATGAAAAACTGACTGAATTGAAAAGTACAATAGATAATTCTATAATAATAGTTGGAGACTTAAAACCAGATAAAACAATTAGACAAATGATCAACAAATAGAAGATTTGTACAAAACTACAAAGCAACTACAGTCATCTATCACTTAACAGGAACATGTTCTGAGAAATCAAAACTTAGCCATCTATCTTAAGCCACTGGAAAGTGAACAGCAAATGAAAATTAAAGAAAATGGAAGAAAGTTATAAAGATTAGACCAGAAATAAATAGAAAGACAAAAAAAAATCAATAAGGCAAAAAATTAGTTCAAAAAGATCAACAAAATTAACAAACCTTTGGCTAGACTGATCAAGAAAATGAGAGGCAAGATTCAGATGACAAACATCAAGCATGTGTGAAGAAATCTTACTGTTATTGGTCAACTAGCTGGAGTCCTTTGGCACTACTTGGACAGAAATCATGAGTAGTACATGAAGAGAAGTTCTTGTAGTGTGGGCAGTCCCAGGCCATTGAGTACCTACAGGCTTGACTGGCAGATCCAGAGGCTTACAGCTCCAACTCCTGGACTTACTGTTCCAGGCTTGAGAAGCCAGAGACATGTGGCTCCAATTACACAGTGGGAGGTTTACTGCTCTGGTCTTTACTTCCAAGCAGCCCCAGCACTAGGCTTGTATTGTAATCCTTAGCTTTCAGCAGCAATGAGCAGCAGTAGCAGACAGTACCTGTTAGTGTTACAGCTCCTGGGTAGGCCTCAAGTGTTGACACCCTCAACTCCTATAGTGGCTAGTGTTAAGCTCTTAGGTCTAGGGGCTTGGGACCTTTGACCTTCGATAGTCACTAATATTACAGCTAGTGTTATAGCTCTCAGGGCCAAGGGTCAGCACTCCTTGGCCACTCCCTGGAACTCTTTTAGCAACAAGAACCTGTAACTCCTGCTAACCACCTCTAAACTGCCATTCCTGCTAACCACCATTTCTGTCCCCAGCCTCCTTTGCAAACTCTTCAGATACACTCTTGTTGCTACTACTGCTGCCACTACCACTACCATCACTGCAAGGGCTGCATCTGCTACTGCTCCACTGCCATTATCTTCTATTTGTTACCAGCTCAGCCTGCTCTACTAATGATAATGTTCAAAAATAGGCAAAAAAAGACCAACCCAAAGAAGCCTTTCACTGGGTGTAATGTTGCAATACCAGGGAGAAGTACAGGTTTCTCCAGGCTGACTCAAAAAGTGAGCCAAGCAGTCCGTCTATACAGCCAGAAGGTGATTTTGGGATGCAGCAAGGGTATACCAATCACAGCACAGCCCTTTACAAAAATGAAAGATTGTGTTTGCCCCAATCACAGGCCTTCTGCTGGGCCACCAGGGGAACTGTTTCCTTTCTGGCCTGAGCGAAAATAATTGCTAGAGTTCATCCAACTTTGTGATTGTAAAAAGTGTGGCACAAGTTGTTTCAAATAGTGCCTTCTGGAGTTGGAGGTGTACTTTGGCAGCAAGCAGCTATGGTTGCAGTATAGCTTTCACAAGGTGTCCATAGAGTATTAAAAGCAGTCAGGTTGCCATGAGGACAGTCTGGCTGGCTGCCAAAGAGGGGCTGTTTTGCTGAAAGCTCTCTATTCAAATCAGACGGGGACCAGGAAAGGGTCCAACAAGAGTCAATTAAGGTGTTAAATGACCCTGATTCCCAACACCTTAGCTTATTTAAAGGAGAAAGAAATATTAAAACAGATGCTTACAATTAAGGCCTATCATTAACAGTATTATCATTAATAGTGCTCTATTCTTAGCAAAATACCTATGGAATACTTGTGTACTTGTGTCATTTTATCTGTCTCAATAGTACCAAACTTATAGTAAATGACAAAGGAATATTGTAAGCATTTGTATGGCAATAAATGAGTTAACCTGAGTGAAATGGACAAACTCCTTGAGGCAAAAAAGTTCCAAAACTGACTCAAAACAAAATATGAATAAACCTTTAACAAATAAGAACACTGAATTAATAATCAGAAAATATCCCACAAAGTAAAGCTCACGACAAGATATATTCACTGGTAAATTTGATCAAAATTTTGGGGAAGAATTAACACCAATCTTTCACAAACTTTTCAAAAATAGTAGAGATTTATTACTAACTTATTTTGAGGTCAGTAATATCCCTATGCACACACCAGACAAAGATATCACAAGAAAATAATCACAAGCCAACATCCTTTACGAATACAGACACAAAAATTCTCAACAAAATGCTACAAAATTCACAAACATATAAACAAATTAATTACACATCATCACTAAGTGGAACTTATTTCTATGAATGAAAGGTTGGTTTGATATGTGAAAATCAGTCAACGTTATAATCCATATTAATAGACTAAAGGAAAAAAATCACAAGATCATCTCAAGAGACACAAGAAAGGTATTTGACAAAGTCCAATACTTTTTCACGATAAAATCCTCAGCAAACTAGGGGTAGAAAGAAATTTCCTTAACCCGAAAAAGGGATTAATGAAAAATTCACAGCTCACATTATATGTAATAGTGAAAGACTGAGAATCTTCCCTTTAAGAGCATGAATAATGAGCAAGACAAGGATTATCTGCCCTTGCAGATTAAATTTTATCAAAATTTCAAACTTTTGTACTTCAAAGAACATTATCAAGAAATTAAAAAGACAACCCATAAAATTAGAGAAAATATTTGCAGGCATATATTTGATAAGGGTCTAGTATTTTGAATATATAACTGCCTATAATTCAACAAAAAAGGACAAAACAAAGGATTAAAATTGAAATCTCCTCAAAGAAATATAAAAGGCAAAGCACATGAAAAATGGTTAATAGAAAATGCAAATCAAAATCTGAAAAAGGTACTATTTCACATTCACTAGGATGGTCATAATAATAATAACAATAATAATAAAAGACAGGGCTAGGAATGTAGCTCAAAGGTACTACACTTGCCAGGCATGTGTGAGGTCCTGGGTTTGATCCTCAAGACCACAAAGAAAAAAGACAAACATTAACAAGTATTGTCAAAATGTGGAGAAATTACAACTCACTTACGTTATTGATGGGAATGTAAGATGGTTCAGCCATTCTGGAAACTAATTTGGCAGTTCTTTAAAAGGTTAAACACAGAGTTACTACATGACCCAGAAATTCTACCTGTAGGTGTGTATGTCCAATAGAAATGCAAACATAAAGATGGCGGCTAGAGGTAGGAAGCAGAAAGCGACCCTCCTATAGTGAAATCTTGGAGAGACGCTGGAGACACACTTTGCAGGCATAATCACCGAGAAAAGGCATAACTTTGACTCCTCCACATCTCCAGCCGGCGCAGAGAATCTCCACTTCACGTTAAACGGAGAACCGAGGAGGCCCCCGGGCCGCCAGTGGCCGGCGCCCATACGGCTTGGGAAGACGCGGACCAGCTTACTGTCGATTAGTACACTAACACTCCCTGTTTATACCTTTGAAACTCTCTTGTCTGATACCTTGTTCTGCTTTCTCCCTCTTGTCTGTATATTTGTTTTCCCCTTTTCTTTTAACTTCTTGCTTTCCATCTCAGCTCACTCTTCCATTCTCAATATTACCATTGTTATTATTACAAGCTAGAAAATACTTAATTACACACAGTACAGAGACAGTAACAACACCAAGGACAATGACAGAAAGACAGAAAAAACAAGGAAATCAGTTTCCCCACAGCAAAAAATTAGTACAGGAACCAGAGGGGAATGAAGAGAACAGAAACTCAGAGCCAGACTCCAACAAAATGAAGATAAACTATGCCAAAGGACCCAATGAAGCCTACAAGAATAATTTAAAAGAAGACATACTACAAGTACTCAATGAGAATTTTATAGAGATGATACTGGATAGGGTCAACCAAAATGTACAGGAGACACTCAAGAAATTCCAAGACAATAAAAATAGAGAATTTGAAAAAACAAAAGAAGAAATAAAGGAAACCATAGAAGCACTGTATAAACACCAAAGTGAAAGAGAGAACACAATGAATAAATGGATAAATGAACTCAGGACAAAAATAGACAACAATAAAGAAGAAAACAGCCAGGATATGGAAAACCTCAGAAAAAAGAACGAAACAGAACTGCAAAACAAAACGGAAGGCCAATCCAGCAGAATAGAACAAACAGAAGACAGAATCTCAGAACTTGAAGATGAAATGGTAATTAAAGGAAAAACTGAAGAACTACTAATTAAACAACTCAAGACCTGTGAAAAGAAAATGCAAGAACTCACCGACTCCATCAAAAGACCAAACTTGAGAATCATGGGCATCGAAGAAGGAGAAGAGGTGCAAGCGAAGGGAATGCGTAATATATTCAACAAAATAATAACGGAAAATTTCCCAAATCTAGAGAAAGATATTCCCATACAGATGCAAGAGGCCTCCAGGACACCAAACAGACCAGATCAAAATAGAACTACTCCACGACATATCATCATTAAAACAACAAGTTCAGAAACTAAGGAAAGAATATTGAAGGCTGCTAGAGAGAAAAAACAAGTAACATACAAAGGTAAACCCATCAAAATCACAGCAGACTTCTCAACAGAAACATTAAAAGCAAGAAGAGCGTGGGGTGAGATCTTCCGGGCACTGAATGAAAATAACTTCAACCCCAGGATACTCTACCCAGCAAAGCTATCATTCAAAATAGATGGAGCAATAAAAGTCTTCCATGATAAGCAGAAACTAAAACAATATGTGACCACAAAGCCACCATTACAAAAGATTCTGCAAGGGATCCTGCACACAGAAAGTGACACCCAACTTAACCATGAAAAGGCAGGCAGCACCAAACCACAGGATAAGAAAAAGCAAGACAGTAGAGAGTAACATCAAGTTAGGTACACACAATCAAACCTTCAAACAACTAAGATAACTAAATGGCAGGAATCACCACATACCTATCAGTACTAACACTTAATGTTAATGGACTTAATTCACCCATCAAAAGACACCGTTTGACAAAATGGATTAAAAAAGAAGATCCAACAATTTGTTGCTTACAGGAGACTCATCTCACTGACAGAAATAAGCATATGCTTAGGATGAAAGGCTGGAAGAAGATTTACCAAGCCAATGGCCCCCGAAAACAAGCAGGAGTAGCAATACTTATCTCTGACAAAGTAGACTTCAAACCTACATTGATCAAACGAGATAAAGAAGGACATTCCATACTAATAAAAGGGGAAATAGACCAAAAGGAAATAATAATCATCAATCTGTACGCACCCAATGTCAACGCACCCAATTTCATCAAACATACCCTGAAAGACCTAAAAGCATATATAAACGCCAACACAGTGGTTGTGGGAGACTTTAACACTCCATTATCATCAATAGATAGGTCATCCAAACAAAAACTCAATAAAGAAATCCAAGATCTAAAATATGCAATAGATCAAGTAGACCTAGTAGATGTCTACAGAACATTTCATCCAACCTCTACACAATATACATTCTTCTCAGCAGCCCATGGAACCTTCTCCAAAATAGATCATATCCTAGGGCACAAAGCAAGCCTCAGCAAATATAAGAAAATAGAAATAATACCATGCATACTATCTGACCACAATGCAGTAAAAGTAGAACTCAACAACAAAAGTAAAGACAAAAAACATGCAAACAGCTGGAAACTAAATAACTCATTACTTAATGAAGAATGGATCATCGATGCAATAAAAGAGGAAATTAAAAAGTTCCTAGAAGTCAATGAAAATGAAAACACAACCTACCAGAACCTATGGGACACAGCTAAGGCAGTCTTGAGAGGAAAGTTTATAGCCATGAGTGCATATATTAAAAAGATTGAAAGATCCCAAATCAATGACCTAATGATACATCTCAAACTCCTAGAAAAACAAGAACAAGCAAATCCCAAAACAAATAGAAGGAGAGAAATAATAAAAATAAGAGCTGAAATCAACGAAATAGAAACCAAAAAAACCATACAAAGAATTAATGAAACAAAAAGTTGGTTCTTTGAAAAAATAAACAAGATCGATAGACCCCTGGCAAACCTGACTAAAATGAGGAGAGAAAAAACCCAAATTAGTAGAATCAGGAATGCAAAAGGGGAGATAACAACAAACACCATGGAAGTCCAGGAAATCATCAGAGACTACTTTGAGAACCTATATTCAAATAAATTTGAAAATCTAAAAGAAATGGACAGATTTCTAGATACATATGATCATCCAAAACTGAACCAAGAGGAAATTAATCACCTGAATAGACCTATAACACAAAATGAAATTGAAGCAGCAATCTAGAGTCTCCCCAAAAAGAAAAGTCCAGGACCTGATGGATTCTCTGCTGAATTCTATCAGACCTTTAAAGAAGAACTGATACCAACCCTCCTTAAACTGTTCCATGAAATAGAAAGGGAAGGAAAACTGCCAAACACATTTTATGAAGCCACTATTACACTTATCCCAAAACCAGGCAAAGACACCTCCAAAAAGGAGAACTATAGGCCAATCTCCTTAATGAACATTGACGCAAAAATCCTCAACAAAATAATGGCAAATCGAATTCAGCAACACATCAAAAAGATTATTCACCACGACCAGGTAGGCTTCATCCCAGGGATGCAGGGGTGGTTCAACATACGAAAATCAATAAACGTAATAAACCACATTAACAGAAGCAAAGACAAAAACCACTTGATCATCTCAATAGATGCAGAAAAAGCCTTTGATAAGATCCAACATCATTTCATGATAAAAGCTCTAAGAAAACTAGGAATAGAAGGAAAGTTCCTCAACATTATAAAAGCTATATATGACAAACCTACAGCCAGCATTATACTTAATGGAGAAAAATTAAAACCATTCCCTCTAAAATCAGGAACCAGACAAGGATGCCCACTATCTCCACTCCTATTCAACATAGTACTGGAATTCCTAGCCAGAGCAATTAGGCAAGAAGAAGGAATAAAAGGAATACAAATAGGTAAAGAAACTGTCAAAATATCCCTATTTGCAGACGACATGATCCTATACCTTAAAGACCCAAAAAACTCTACTCAGAAGCTTCTAGACATCATCAATAGCTATAGCAAGGTAGCAGGATATAAAATCAACATAGAAAAATCATTAGCATTTCTATACACTAACAATGAGCAAACGGAAAAAGAATGTATGAAAACAATTCCATTTACAATAGCCTCAAAAAAAATCAAATACCTAGGTGTAAACCTAACAAAAGATGTGAAAGACCTCTACAAGGAAAACTATACACTTCTGAAGAAAGAGATTGAGGAAGACTATAGAAAGTGGAGAGATCTCCCATGCTCATGGATTGGTAGAATCAACATAGTAAAAATGTCTATACTCCCAAAAGTAATCTACATGTTTAATGCAATTCCCATCAAAATTCCAATGACATTCATCAAAGAGATTGAAAAATCTACTGTTAAATTTATATGGAAACACAAGAGGCCACGAATAGCCAAGGCAATACTCAGTCAAAAGAACAATGCAGGAGGTATCACAATACCTGACTTCAAACTATATTACAAAGCAATAATAATAAAAACAGCATGGTACTGGCACAAAAACAGACATGAAGACCAGTGGAACAGAATAGAGGATCCAGATATGAAGCCACACAACTATAAGCAACTTATCTTTGACAAAGGAGCTAAAAATATACGATGGAGAAATAGCAGCCTCTTCAACAAAAACTGCTGGGAAAACTGGTTAGCAGTCTGCAAAAAACTGAAACTAGATCCATGTATATCACCCTATACCAAGATTAACTCAAAATGGATCAAGGATCTTAATATCAGACCCCAAACTCTTAAGTTGATACAAGAAAGAGTAGGAAATACTCTGGAGTTAGTAGGTATAGGTAAGAACTTTCTCAATGAAACCCCAGCAGCACAGCAACTAAGAGATAGCATAGATAAATGGGACCTCATAAAACTAAAAAGCTTCTGTTCATCAAAAGAAATGGTCTCTAAACTGAAGAGAACACCCACAGAGTGGGAGAAAATATTTGCCAATTATACATCAGACAAAGGACTGATAACCAGAATATACAGGGAACTTAAAAAACTAAATTCTCCCAAAACTAATGAACCAATAAAGAAATGGGCATGTGAACTAAACAGAACTTTCTCAAAAGAAGAAATTCAAATGGCCAGAAAACACATGAAAAAATGCTCACCATCTCTAGCAATAAAGGAAATGCAAATTAAAACCACACTAAGATTCCACCTCACCCCTGTTAGAATAGCCATCATCAGCAACACCACCAACAACAGGTGTTGGCGAGGATGCGGGGAAAAAGGAACCCTCTTACACTGTTGGTGGGAATGTAGACTAGTACAACCACTCTGGAAAAAAATTTGGAGGCTACTTAAAAAGCTGGACATCGATCTACCATTTGATCCAGCAATACCACTCTTGGGGATATACCCAAAAGACTGTTACTCCAGAGGCACCTGCACATCCATGTTTATTGCGGCACTATTCACAATAGCCAAGTTATGGAAACAGCCAAGATGCCCCAGCACTGACGAATGGATTAAGAAAATGTGGTATCTATACACAATGGAATTTTATGCAGCCATGAAGAAGAACGAAATGTTATCATTCGCTGGTAAATGGATGGAATTGGAGAACATCATTCTGAGTGAGGTTAGCCTGGCTCAAAAGACCAAAAATCGTATGTTCTCCCTCATATGTGGACATTAGATCAAGGGCAAACACAACAAGGGAACTGGACTATGAGCACATGATAAAAGTGAGAGCACACAAGGGAGGGGTGAGGATAGGTAAGACACCTAAAAAACTAGCTAGCATTTGTTGCCCTTAATGCAGAGAAACTAAAGCAGATACCTTAAAGCAACTGAGGCCAATAGGAAAAGGGGACCAGGAACTAGAGAAAAGGTTAGATCAAAAAGAATTAACCTAGAAGGTAACACACACGCACAAGAAATCAATGTGAGTCAATGCCCTGTATAGCTATCCTTATCTCAACCAGCAAAACCCCTTGTTCCTTCCTATTATTGCTTATACTCTCTCTTCAACAAAATTAGAGATAAGGGCAAAATAGTTTCTGCTGGGTATTGAGGGGGGGAGCGGGAGGGGGTGGAGTGGGTGGTAAGGGAGGGGGTGGGGGCAGGGGGGAGAAATAAACCAAGCCTTGTATGCACATATGAATAATAAAAGAAAAATGAAAAAAAAAAAAAAGAAATGCAAACATATCCACAAAAAAATTACACATGATTGTTCACAACAGCATTATTCATTAATAGCAATAAAATAGAAACAACTCATATGTCCATCAATTGAGCAAGAGAGAAACAAAATGTGGCATATCTATACAACAGAATTTTATTTCCCATAAAAGAATACTGATATATGATATAAAACAGATGGACCTTGGAAACATTATGCTCAGCTAAAGAAGCTAAACACAAAAGACCATGTGTTATACGATTCATTTACATGAACTGTTCAGAACAGGCAAATTCATAGAAACAGAAAACAGATCAGTGCTTGCCAGGAACTAGGGGGTGAGGGAATGAGTAGTGGCTCCTCACAGGTATGTTGGTTTCTTTTTGAGATGATAAAAATGCTCTGGAGTTTGATGGTGGTGGTTGCCCAGCATTCAGATCCATTCAAAAAAATCCTAAACTGTATTTTTTAAAGGGTGAATTTTAAAGTATTAGAATTGTATTTCAGGAAAAATATGCTTTAAAAGAAAGTAAGACACTTTCTAATGAGGAAAAAAATTTTAGAGAAAGGGAACAGTGAATTTGTCAGAGTACTTTCACCGAAAAAAAAAAAAAGAAAAGAAAAGAAAAAGAAAAAACAATTTAATGCCCCAAGTGGCCGTGTACTTGCCTAATAAGTGTGAGGACCTGAGTTCAAAACCCACTACTGCAAAAAAAAAAAAACAAAAAACTCAAAAGACTGAACTCAATCTCATATTAAAGTTGAAATATAAGGATGAGCAAAAGACAGTGGTAAATACGCCAGTAAACTTAGATGTATAATGACTCTGTCTCGTGAAGGTAAAAATCAGCAGTATTAAAATGTACAACAGAAACATTTAAAATCAGAAGAGAAATAAAAGAAATTAAATATACACTATCCTTATGCAGAAAAAAGGGTAAAAGTTTTGGTTAACTTCAATAAACTAAGTATATATATTGTAAGAACAAAAATCAATAAATTATATAGGTTCCTAACTGGTTGAAAAAAAGATAAAATAACTACAAATAAATTTCCATTAACCCAAAGAATATCTAGAAAGAAGAGGAAAAAAAACTTTAAAAACATAGAAAAAGACAAAAATAAGGACAAAATGAGTACATTCACATTCAAATATTGTGTCATGTTTGTAACATCAAATGTAAGTAAACTAACTATACATTTTTGTCAAAGAAAAAAATTAGATTTGGATTTTGGAGCTCGGATGTAGCACAATGATAGTACACTTCCAAACATGCTCAGAGCCCTGGGTTCAATCCCTTGGGGGAAGATTGCAAGCGCAAAGCTAGGCTGGGCTACATAGCAAAAATCTGTTCCAAGAAAAAAAATTGTATTAGACTATTTTTTTAAGTTCTAGGGTTTGAACTCAGAGCCCAGTGCTTTCTAGGCAGGCTCTCTGACACTTGAGCCACACCCCCAGCCCTTTTGGCTTTAGTTATTTTTCAGGTAGGGTCTTGCATTTTTGCCTGGGCCAGCCTTAGACTGCATTCTTCCCACCTACAGCCTCCGAATTATCTGAGAGCTTCTTTCTTGAGATGGGGGAAGGGACAGTCAAGGATTTTTTGCCTGGGCTGACCTAGCTTGTTTATTGGGGTGGGGAATATCTCCACTTCCCAGAGTTGGGATTACAGCTGTGAGCCATCATGCCTGGCCTGGATTTTTAAAATTTTAATGCTTTACTGTTTATTGAGATGGAGGTTTATCAGTGTAGTTTGTCTGCTCTCTGCTGGATTTATTAATGAGTCCATTATCAGTTGCCTGTCAGATGACTGCTCTGGTGATTCACTGTCCACTGGAGTACAAGAATTCCAGGACCACATCCCTTTCATCATATGGTAAGGTAGCCTAGACTGGGTTTCAGGAGGAGAAGCAGAGCATTCAAGGCCTCTTGCAGCTCAGGCTCAGATAGTGTGTAAACACTGCTTCTACCACATTCTACTAACCCAAGCAAATACCTTTTACTAGATGTGAAAGATATTTGCAAACAGAAAATAATGCCACTTTTATTACCAAACTTTTTTGTTTGGGAAAATATTAAGATTTTAATTCATAGAAATGTTAAAATTCAATGGATTTCTTTCTTTGTTTTTTTTGTTTTGTTTAGTTTTGTTTTGTTTTGTTTTTGTGGTACTGGGGGTTGAACTCAGGGTTTTGTGCTTGTCGGGCAGCCATTCTACCACTTGAGCCATGCCTCAGTCCTTTGTTTTTCTGAGGTACTGGGACTTGAACTTGGGACCTACACCCTGAGCCACTCCACCAGTCCTTTTGGTGTTGGGTTTTTTCAAGATAGGGTCTTGTGAACTACTTATCCAGGCTGGCTTCAAACCGCAATCCTCCTGATCTGTGCTTCCTGAGTGGGATTACAGGCATGAGCCACCAGCACCCGCTGCTTTAGTCCTTTTGGCTTTGGTTATTTTTGAGATAGGGTCTCACTTTATGCTCAAGCCAACCTGAACCCCAATCCTCCTATTTATGTTTCCCCAAGTAAGTGGGATGACAGACACATGCTACCACATCCCGCCATTTGGCTGAGATCAGGTCTTGTTAACTTTTTGCCTGGGCTGGCCAAACCACAATCCTTCTGATCTCTGCCTTCTGATTAAAGGCTTGAGTCACCAGGTCTGGCTTGGGATTCATTATTTTTATCTGAATAAATATTTTTAGATTTTTCTGTTTTAATTTCTCAAGCAAAACACTAAATAGATATATTTTAGATAAACAAAAGATTTTTACCATCTTAAGCCATTTTTTAAAGTATAAAAGGATCTCAGAACTTTGAGAAGTGCTGGTTTAAACTGTTAACACTATGTAAATATTGTTTTCTGCCAAGCCAAATAAAATATTACATGTCCTCTTGAATTACCAAATTTTAATCATTCTTGGGTTTTTTCTATTTCTCTTTTTTAATTTAAATTTTCAACTGCTACATAAAAACATAAAAAGTTTACATATTAATGGGTACCATATGATGTTTTGATGCATGCATATATTATGCAATGTCGAAACAAGGTTAAACATATCTCCTCCAAGATTTTTTTTTTTTTTGCAGTGCTGGGATTTGGAACTCAGGCCCTTAGGAAATACTCTAGCACTTCAGCCACATCCTCAGACTTTTTTTGCTTTAGGTTTTTTTTTTCAGATACACTCTCATACTTTTTGCCCAGGCTGGCCTCAATCTGTAATCCTCCTACCTATGCCTTCCATGGAGCTGAGATTACAGAAATATACCATGACATCTGGTTTACTGGTTGAGATGGGGTCTTGCAAACTTTTAGCCCCAGCTAGCCTCAAACCATGATCCTCCGGATCTCTGCTCCTAGGTAGCGGGGATTATAGTGCCCAGCACTGCCATTTCTTTATGATAAAAGCTCACAATCTTTTATTCCTACTTTCTGAAATGTATAGTACATTATCAAAATTACCCTATTATACAATAGCCTACCACAACTTGCTCCTATCAATTACTGATCAATTTCCCCAGTCCTCCTTTCCTCCATACTCTCCCCAGCCTCTGATAACCACCATTCTACAATCAGCTTCTATGAAATCAACTTTTCATGTGGTATTTGTCTTTCCGCGTCTGGCTTATTTCACTTAACATACTGATCTCCAGTTCCATCATTATTGTCACAAATGATAGGATGTCATTTTTTATGACTGAACAGGATTGTATACCACATTTTCTTTACCCATTCATCAGTTTTTAGGCTGCTAGCATTTCTTAGCTACTGTGAGTAGTGCTGCATTAAACATGGGAGTGCAACACCTCTGATACACTGATTTAATTTCCTTTGACTATATACCAAGTGGGAAACTCCAGTCATATAGTTGTTCTATATGATTGTTCATATAGTTGTTCTATATAATTAATTTGCCATGTTGCCCAGGCTGACCTCAAACTTGTGATTCTCCTGCCTCAGCCTCTCAAGTAGCTGGGACTATAGAAACTTCCACTGTATCTGGCTACTTTTTAATTTTTTTGCAGAAGCTCCATATTGTTTTCCATAATGGCTATGCTAATTTACATTCCCACCAATATGTACAAGGGTTCCCTTTTCTCCATATCCCTACCAGCACTTGTGATCTTTAGTCTTTTGAGTAATAGTCATTCTTTTTGAGATGAGTTGCTAGCTCATTATGGTTTACATTTGCACTTTCCTGATAATTAGTGATACTGAACATTTTTTCATAGACCTGTTGGCCATTTGTGTTACAAAACAACTGACTAGACTCCTTCTGCTCTACCCAAATAGAAATTACGGTAGGGCAAGGAGAAGCTACTCCAGTTATTCCAGGTTCTTGGTGGGTATTTGCAGGCAGTGACACTACATGACAGCAGTCGGCCTTGGGCATTTGATAGCTGGGGCTGTGTGACACGGGATTTAGGCATTGGGGTTTGGGCCCTAGGCCCTCAAAAACTAGGGTAGTTGTGAGTGGTTCTGGACCTCAGGCCAATACCTCAGGGGTTAAGCCTGAGGCCTAAGATATTATAGCTCTTTGTGCCCCAGACAGGGACCTACAAGTCTCTCTACCAGCCCATCCCAACCAGTGGCTGTCAGTTTCACCACTCCCCACCCCCTTCTCTGCCACCAACTGGTGCTTGCCTCTGCTGTCCCGTAAGTTTTACCACTCTGCTTATATGGCTCCCTATGCCACAGGAACAACTTGTTGACTTGCTGTTTCCCTGTTGCCAGGGTAGACCTAAGCTATCCCTTCTGCTACTTCTCTTACACCACTCCTGTCAGTTTCACCCCTGGTCAATCAGCTGTGATCAGCCTGAGACCATTCTGCTACTACAGCTCCCCGTCTCACTGCAGCTCTGTTGCCAGAGCAGCCCCAAGCTGCTCTTCCTGCCTCTCTCACCACCACTTCCCTTCTTTTTCCTCATGTTACCAGCTCAGCAAAGATAGTCAAGATCACTCAAAAGAAAACCTTGTGACTTAAAGTGCCAACAGCAGGGAGTCAGCACAGAAGGATGTCTCCCAGCTGCTCACAAAGTAGAGCAGCCTGCTTATATAGACAGAAAAGAGGCAGGGAGGTATCAAGGGTGTATGCTCCAGTCACAAATGACTGGTGCAAATGAAAGATTGGATCAATCATGCCACAGGACCTATCACCAATCACAGATCTTCTTCTGGGAAGAAGTATTACCTTCTGGCCTAGGTGGAAGTCCAGTGTGAGATGCTTGCTAGGGCAGTGACTTATGGAGCCAGAGTTGTACTTTGGGTACTGCATGAGGTCAGAGCAGCTGCCTGGCTGGCTGGTAGTCATTTATTCAAGGCAGCCAAGGCCTGGGCATTTGATAGCTAGGCTGGTGGCATGGGATTAAGGGAAAATGTCTAGCAAATATCAATTAGAGAGTTAAGTCTCCCCAACACTAACATCTCAGCACATTTAAAGGAAAAATAAAATTTCAGAAGACTACTTACAACAGTATTTGTGCTGCTTAACACTGCTTAACTCCTATTCCGGTGTGCCAGGGATCTGTTTCATCTGTTTCATTTGTATGTCTTCTTTTCAGAAATGTCTATTCAGGCCTGTTGCCCATTTTTTTTATTATTGGGAGGGCTCCTTATATATTCTGGATATTAACCCCTTTGTCAGATGTATAGTTTGCAATTTTTTTTCCATTCTGTATTTCTTCCATTCTTCCATTTTCTTTCCACCTGTTGATTATTTCTTTTGCTGTCCAGAACTTTTTAATTTGATATAATCTTATTTGTCTAATTTTGCTTTTGTTTCTTGTGCTTTTGGAGTCTTCTCCAAAAAAAAATCTTTGCCCATTCCAATGACCTGAAGCATTTCCCATGTATTTTCTTCTAGGAGATTCATAATGTCAGGTCATAAAGTATTTAATTCATTTTGAGTTAATTTTTGAACTGGTTGATAGAGGTCTAGTTTCATTCTTCTGCATGTGAATATATGACTTTCCCAGAACCACTTATTAAAAAGCCTGTACTTTTCTCCAAGTACATGTTCTTGGCACCTTTGTTGAAAATCAGTTGGCTGTAGATGTATTGGTTTACTTCTGAGTTCCTTATTCTGTTCCATTGGTTTATGCATGTCTTTTAGACTAATACCATGATTACATCTTTGTAGTGTATTTTGAAATGTATTAGTGTAATGCCTCCTGCTTTACAATATGGCTTTGGCTACTCAGGCTTTTTATAATTCCATATAAATTTTAGGGTTAGTTTTTCAAGTTCTTTGAAGAATGTCATTGGTATTTTTATAGAGAGTAAAATGAATCAGTAGCTTGCTTTTGGTAGAATGGATATTTCAATAATATTGACTTCTAATCCATGAACACAGGATGTCGATCTATGTTTTTGTGTCTTCTTCAATGTCTTTCATCAATGTTCTGTAAGTTTCATTATACAGAGCTTTCACTTCTTTGATTATCTATTCCTAGGTTTTCTTTTTTATAGGTGTCTTTTTTCCCATTTCCTATTTGGCCTTGTACCTGCCACTTATTTTTTCCAAATGCTCCAAAAAATGTGTCACATAGCAATAATTTTTCCATACTGTGTTAGCTTTTTAACACTGTGACAAAACACCTGAGAAAAATAACTTATATTTTGACTCATGGTTTCTGAGGTTTCAGATTATAGTCAGCTGTCTCCATTTCTCTGGGCCTGAGGCAAGGCAAAATATCATGGCAAAGAGGGCATGGGGGAGCAAAGCTGCTGACCTCATGGTAGCCAGGAAGCAGAGAGAGCAAAGGAGTAGGGACAATATATACCCTTCAAAAGCATGTCCAGTAGTCACTTACTTCCTCCAACCAGGCCCCACCTTCTAATAGCCCATTCAGCTATGAATTCTCATCAATGGGTTAGCCCATTAATGACAGTAGCACTCTTATAACCACCACTATTGAACACCTCTCAATAATACCACCAGCTGGGGACCAACTTTTAACAGATGAGCCTTTTAGGGGGGTACTTCATATCAAACCGTAATACATCCTTTTTAACACATTAGATGATCTTTGTCACCACTCTCTGACATTCTTCAATTCTGCTTCTCCAATTAGGCCTGCTTAATCAGATGGCCAACTATGGTACTTGAATTTCCCACTGACACTTTCTTGTGTGGGAATCTGTTTCCTGGCTCCTATGTCATCTTCTGTTTTGCTTTTTTTTTCTCATGTGATAAAGTTTAACCTCCAGTAACTTCTTATGAAAGGGTGAATGGAGAGTATATTTTTAGAGATGTATGTCTGAAAATTATTCTGGCCTCATTAATTGACAGTTTGGCCTCAGTTGTAGCAAGTTTTCTTATACTATTCTTTTAATAATGTCCTCCTCATCTTCTCTGTTCTTTATGGTACACCTTTAGTTAGACATTGGATCACTTTTTCTTTCCTATTTTCTATCTTATCATATTTTTTGTTCCACTGCTTCAGAGATCACCCCCTATTTATCGCCCAATCATTCTGCTGATATTTTTCATGTTTTTATGCCAAAGAGTTTTTTCATGATATATAAGTTTTTTCCATAGCATCCTGGATTTATTTTAGGAACACAATAAACTTATCTAGTGATTACTTATATATTGTCTATGTATTATTATATATTGTTTAACAGTCACAATTTCTTCCTATTCCATATCTACATCCCTTTGCAATGTGATTTTATTGCTCCTCCATCCCAATGTGGAATCTATTTCTTTACCCTTTTGAATCTAAGCTAGTTTTATGACAGGCCTTTATTAACTGAATGCGGCAGAATTGACATCGTGTAAGTTCCAGGCTTCAAGAGGTCTTGCAGTATCTGCTTTTAAACTCTTCACATGCTCCCCAGAGAGCATCATGCTGTGAAGAAGCTAGGATGAAATACCATGTGAAGAAAGCCAGAAGTTCCAGCTTTTCCAGCTTAGCTCAGCTGTAAGCAAAACTATCATCAGAATAAATTTGTATGAAAGAACCTACATGAATCAAGCAGACAAACATTCCAGCCAATCCACAAAATTAAGAAAAATAAGAACCATTGTTTTAAACTACAAAGTTGGGTGATTTGTTACAAAGCAATAGGTAACTAATCCAAAATCAGTACTGGAAATGGAGGCCTGCCATAGCAAAATTCTAAAATATATAGCATTGACTTTAGGTCTGCATGGTAGGCAGAGTCTGGAAAGGTAGCAGAAAGACTGCTTATGGAAAGTAGAGGAGCAAAATGAAACTATAACAGGTATTCGGAAAGATGTCACAAAATAACTGACCAAAGTATCATCTGCAATAATTTCAGAAAGAAATGTACCTAACTGAATTCTGGAACTTTCCAGGCAGAATATTAGAAGTGTGAAATGGCTTTTTTAAAAGATGTTTAAGGTATAGGGAGAGAAACCAATTAGAGAAGGAATTGTTCAAGTTTATAAATCAATTTTTGAGGAAATAAAAAAGACCCAAGTTGTGCTGAGTTGGAAAATAAAACTGTCACATTCCCTGTCTCTCCAATCGATAAAAATTCTCACAGTAAGAAATAGCTTAAAATAAGTATCAAGCCAAGAACAGAGGTGTAAGACTATTTAAAATGACAGAAAATTCAAGGTAACCTTACTAAACAAGAATCTCAAAGGCACCAGGTGTGATGGTGCAAGTCTATAATCCCAGACGGCACTCAGGAGTGCTGAGGCAGGACGATCATGAGTTAGAGGACAGCCTGAACTATATAGAGAGACTCCGTCTTAAAAAACAAAAACAAAAAACCAAAGAGCTGGTAAACTGGCTCAAGTGGTAAAACATTTGAGTAGCAAAACGTGAGGCCCTGAGTTCAAACCCTAGTGCTGCCCAAAAATAAATAACTAAAACAGGTGGTTTTGAAGAAAAAATTCATAGAAAACCCAGAAAGTTTTGTGTTTATTTTGGGGGATTTTTGTTTCCTTTTAATTATACTAGCAGGAGCACTGCCAGCCTGGAAACAAGAAAAACTACTCAGTTGCAAACAGAAGCCATTTCTTTGTTGTCTCTTACATGTTTATCTGTTTGCTTATTGTGGTTCTGGGGATCAATCCTATAGCCACACACACACTAGACAGATACTCTATAACTGACCTGTACCCCTAGGTCTCCGAGGCCATTTCTTATTAAAAAGAATGCCTTTCAAAGAGCTGAGCCAACAATTCAGATGTATGGCCAAAACGAAAACAATGAGATGGGTGATCATTCCCAGGCTGCAAAATAGAGACCTACTCAAGGAATATTTCCATAATCCTTATATGTGCCCACTTGCACTTCAAAATGCTAAATGCCTCCTCTTTTTTTTTTTTTTTAAATGGAAGTGTTTATTGTGGTTACCCTGTCCCTGTCTCACCACTGAAAACTGCATGTGTAGGAAGCAGATAATTTGTTTTCAGTTCATGGGTCTCTAGATCAAGAGGAGCTATACCTGAGAAGCTATAGCCAAGAAGCCTCAAACACATGCAAAACTGATGGTGATTAAGTGATTTTTGCTCTCTATGGTGTCTTTTTTCTCCAAATTCCTTTATCCTTATTTAGTTTTTATCTATTTCATGTTTTTTCCAAAATGAAAGTTCACACTTAAAAATAATGCATCAGTTAATATCATTTTTTTTAAAGTAGGGGGACTGTTTTAAACAACAAAGAGACATGACAACCAAATACAATGTATGAACTTTGATTAGACTGAAAAATAAACAGCTTATTAAGGACATCTGGAGGAATAAAGGGGAAATTTGGATGTTGAGTATAGTAGATGATACTCCTAAATCAGTATATATACGAAGGAGAAAGTCCTTTCCCTTGACATTAAGAAGCTACATGTTTAAATATTTCAGAGTAAAGTATTACAATACATACAAATTATTTTCAACAGATTCATTAAAAAGTGTACAGAGAGAGGGGCTAGAGAAGTGGTTCAAGTAGTAGAGTGCCTGCCTGGCAAGCAAGAGGCCTGAGTTCAAACCCCAGTACTGTCAGAGAAGGAGAGAGCACTAAAGTATATGTAGCAAATGCTTAGTTGGTGAATCTAGGTAAAAGGTATAAAGGTGTTGGTTGTTCTGTGATTGAATTCTTATAAGTTTTGAAGCTTTTAAGATAAAAACTATTGAGGAAAATGGAAAGACACTCTCATTAGAAATGCAGATAATATCAAGTGTTAGCAAAAAGATAAGAAATTGGAACCCATCTCATAAACTGCTGATGGGGACATAAAATGGTAACATCCAGGCGGAGGATATAGGTCAGTGGCAGAATGTTTCTCTAGCATGCATGAGACGCTGGGTTCAATCCCCAATACCACAAAAATAAAATAAAGTGCATCCACTTTAGAAAACAATCTCATAGTTCCTCAAAAGGTGAAACACAGCCACATGTGGTGGTGTGCACCTGTGGGCCCAGCTACTCTGGAGGCTCAAACAGGAGAGTCATTTGAAATCACGAGCTTGAGGCTAGCCTGTGCATCACAGCAAGACCTCACCTCAAAAAACAAAAAGGTTCAACAAAACAAAAAGGTTAACCATAAAGTTACCATACTACCTAGTAATTCCTCTCCTAGGTTCCCAAGACAGCATTGTACATGAATGTTCATAACAGCACTATACATAATAGCAAAAAAAAAGGGAAAAACCCAAATGCCTATCAACTAATTAGTAGATAAATAAAACATGCATATCCATAAACTAAAATGCCAATACACGATAAAAAGAGCACTGACACATACTACAACATACACAAATCTTGCAAACATTATGGCTGGCAGAATAGCTCAAGTGGTAGAATGCCTGTCTAGCAAGCACAAGGCCCTGAGTTCAAACTCCAGTACAGCCAAAAAAAAAAAAAAAAAACTCTAGCCAAGAAAACATTATACTGAATGAAAGAAATCAGTCATGAAAGGACACTTGTTACATGATTCCATTTACATGAAATGTTCTGAATAGGCAAACTCAAAGACAGAAAGTAGATCAGAGGTTACTTAGGTAGGAAGCAGGGGAAATTGCAGGGGAGTAGGGATTACCGCTAATGGATAAGGTGTTTCTTTCTGGAGTGATAAAAATGTTCTAAAATTTGTTGTGGTGATGGTTATACAAGTGTAAGTATACTAAAAATGAATTGTATATTTTGAATGAGTGAACTGTATGGTATAGGAACTATATCTCAATAAAACTGTTGGTTTTTAAAATGGAGTGATACATTAAAATGTGAATGAAAAAAAACAGAGAGAAGGGCCATTGACTGATAGGCATCACTACTGGCTGATCAAGTTACAAAACAGACTTCTCATTAGAGGGTCTACCTCCTCATTGTCAATATGTAGACATTTTTTCTCTCAGGTCTTTCACTTTCTTCAGAGAAGAATTCTCCTTCTTGAAGTAAAAAAGGATAAGGTAGTGGATTTTACCCTGCAGTGTACATTCTAATGGCAACATGATAGGGATGATACAAGCATTCTACAGTTCAGTGAGATTTTTACTTCATTTTCATTTTCAGCCACATGCCAACCCCTTGTCCTCTGCTTTAGCTAGTGTATTCCTGACTACTGTCATGGTCCAATTTTTTCATAACATAAACTCCCTGTCTCCTTGGGGAAGAAGACCTGGGAAGGTTCAAGTACTCTATACATAAATTTTCAACAAATCTCCCTTATTATGACTAAATCTTATTCCTGCCTTTCAGGATACTTGGTGTTTTCAAGTGCTGTATTTACTTTCAAACTTTTAAGTCAGTCACATCAATCATCTATTTGCTTTCTGATAGATACTGTTGAATCATCTTCTATTCTCTCTTGTTCCTGTGAGCTAAAATCCCTTTGTACGTATTTTAGTATGCATTAACAAAAAAATTGTTTATTAGTTTTAACTGGAAATTTCAAACAGGATTTCAAATCCACTTCTTATTTAATTTTATAAACTCTAGTGCACATAGACTAACACCTTGAATGTGTTAATCTCCAAAAAATACATGATTAATTGCACAGATTAGTCGATTGAAGAAATGTTAAATTGGCTTCCTAGTATATGCAGAACACAATGCAAGTTTCCCAGGAAATGAGCTCACAATCAAATGAGTTTCCCAGGAGAGACAGACATGGAAACTGACAGTGCGATAACCACCAAAACAGAAGCACATACAAAGTACCTATGGAAATACAAGTAAAAAGTGATAAATTCCATCCACAGGGCTTAAGGAAGGTGTTAGAGAAAATATATTATTGGGGTAGGTCTCAGATATGCCCAAAGACTATGGGAAAAAAACATAATTGAAATTATAATTATGGATTTATATAAAATTGATCAACTTACCAACAGAACAGTCTACCTGATGGTGCCACCAAATCCAGATGATTTCTTTACCCCTTAGCTTTGGGAGCCAATGTTGTTGTTTTATTCATTGCCATATCTCCCAGTGCCTACTACAATGTCTGACACACAATAGACAATGAATAAATCTTCTTTTAGTTGGAAACATACCAAATCTATTCCAGCTCTAAGACCTACATACTTGCTGTTCATCTGTCCTGAGCAGTCTACTTCCACATATTTACAGAGAACTTCCTTCATGGTTTTCTAGTCTCACATCAAATGCTACTTCTTCAGTAAGCATTACACCTAATCATTCTTTAGCAATAATCCTGTTTTATTTTTTTCACAACACTTACTACTGTCCAAAATTAAGTGTTAATTATGTGCTAACTTTGTTATATCTTTTCCTTTCCCACTTTGTGAAAGCATGAACTCACCTATCTTGACCATACTGTGTCTTCAGTACCTAGGACAGGGTTTGATATGAAGTAATACAAGAGATTACTTCATATAAGAGATTATTAGTTAGATATTAAATGAATTTACCTAGTCCATGAAAGTATTTTGTAACTTCACTCTAATACTTAATAATCATTTAAGTAGCAATAGATTGGGAATTAGTTAATATCAACAAATCTGTTAATAGGCAGACATGTGACTGTAGACAAACTGACCATTCCAGAATACATTAGTTCCAAATTTACTTCCAGGTCAAAAGTTCTATCGTATACCATCACATGAATGATTCCTAATGGATCTTTAGCAATCTTAAAAGTACTCACTTAAATTTTTTCACCTCAAATTTAATGAATCAAAATTTATAATTTTTCTTCCTCCTCAAATCTTCTTTAACTCCATTTCTATCAGTAGAATCGCGTATTTTATTTAAATCTCCAATGAACAGTCACAAAATCTTAGATGTCTTTTCATTCTCTCCCTCTACTCTCCTCAGCCCTCTTGCTCACTCACACAATCTCATTCTCTCTCACTTTCACTTTCCTCTTCACCTTCTAATCTAATCTCTAAATGGACCTATTGGCTCTTCCAGCTGGCCCTTAAATTCCTTCTGCATCACTTACTACACCTTAGACATAAATCATAATTACCTTTACCTGTTATCTCTTTAATCTTCTCTTCCACTTCAATCTATCTGGCATATTTTCTACAGTTTTATTTTATAAAATGCCACTTTAATCTCATCCAGATTCAAATTCAAAAAGAATTTGTAACAC